>NW_020172475.1:20257-43598 GCF_003031525.2 Neophocaena asiaeorientalis asiaeorientalis
CCATGATTACTGTTTTTGATTTCATACTTTATCTCTAATTGCTTTGTGTATCCCATAACTGCTTATTGTGGATACAGTTGATTTTACTACTGTTGTCTTTTAAGCTCCCTACTTGTTTTGTGTGTAGATGATTTCCTACCTTTACTGTATGTTTGCTTTTACCAGTGAGCTTTCTCCTTTTAAAATTTTCTTGCTTCTAGTTGTGGCCTTTTCTTTTTCACCTAGAGAAGTTCCTTTAACATTTATTTTTGAGCTGCTTTGGTAGTGCAGAGCTTTTTCATTTTGCTTGTCTCTAACTCTTGATTTCTCTATCATATCTGAACAAGAGCCTTGCTGGACAGATTATTCTTGGCTGTTGGCTTTTCCCTTTAAACACTTTAAGTATATCATGGCACTCCCTTCTGGCCTGCAGAATTTCTACCGAAAAGCCAGCTAATAGCCTTATGCAGGTTCCGTTGTATGCTATTTGTTGCTTTTCCTTTGTTGATTATAATATTCTCTTTTTACCTTTAAGTTTTGTCATTTTGATTACAATGTTTTGTGGTATATTTCTCTGTGGGTCTGCCCCATGTGGGACTCTCCACACTTCCTAGTCCTGGGTTACTGTTTCCTTCCGCAGGTGGGGAAGTTTTCAGCTATTATCTCTTCAAATATTGTCTCAGGCTCTTTCTCTTCTTCTCCTTCTGCTACCCCTATGAAGCAAATGTTGGTCAATTTGATGTTGTCCCGGAGGTCTCTTAAACTGTCCACATTTCTTTTCATTCTTTTTTCTTTATTCTGTTCCACACGAGTGATTTCCACCACTGTGTCTTCCAGCTCACTGATCCATTCTTCTGCTTAATTTATTCTGCTAGTGATTCCTTCTAGTGTATTTTCATTTCAGTTATTGTATTCTTCAATTCTGTGTGGTTGTTTATATTTTCTTATTCTTTTTAAAAACTTCTTGTAACTTCATGCTCTGTGACTCCATTCTCCTCTTGAGTTTTTTTTTTATCATCTCTAAGCCCATTACTCTGACCTCTTTCTTTCTTTCTTTTTTTTTTTTTTATGAGTACAGCAAAACAAAAAGCTTTATTGATAAATCTTAACTCCTTTTAGATGCAGTATGGAGGAAAAGGAGGAAAGAATCCAAGCCAGAAGAAAAATAAGAAGTTACTCTCACCAGTGCAGCCAGAATATGTGACCCACAGATGGTGGAGACCATTGCTGAGGGTCTGTCCAGACAGCTGTATTTCTCCCAGGAACTGGGTCTCCCCCATTTGATGGAGGAATTTCTATTATATATTCCGCAAGGCAAACCTCCATGTGCTTTACATGACACCCCATCCAGCAGGAGTTGGCCTCACCCCAAGATCTGTTACCCTTTTCCCACTTAAACCTCTATCCAAGTCTGATTTTTTTTTTCAGTCTAGAACACTGCCTTGGGAGTTGCAACAGAACAGACTGTGGTTAAAATTCAATGGCATGGAGAAGAATAAGGATGCTGGGGGATTTATTTTAAGTCTTTCAGAAGAAACTGGAGTAGTTTTATTGATATTTGCTATCGTTTCCTTCATTTCTTTTTCATTTATTTCTGATTATATTTTTATGATTTCTTTCCGTCTGCTAACTTTGGGGTTTTTTTTTTTTTGTTCTTCTTTCTGTAATTGCTTTAGGTACCAGGTTACGTTGTTTATTTGAGATGTTTTCCCTTTCTTAACGTAGGATTGTATTGCTATAAACTTCCCTCTTAGAACTGCTTTTGCTGCATTCCATAGGTATTGGGTCGTCGTGTCTCCATTGTCATTTGTTTCTAGGTACTTTTTGATTTCCTCTTTTATTTATTCAGTGATCACTTCTTTATTAAGTAGTGTATTGTTTAGCCTCCATGTGTTTGTATTTTTTACAGATCTTTTCCTGTAATTCATATCTGGTCTCATAGCATGGTCAGAAAAGATACTTGAAACAATTTCAATTTTCTTAAATTACCCAGGGCTTGATTTGTGACCAAAGATATGAACTATCCTGGAGAATGTTCCATGAGCACTTGAGAAAAATTTGTATTCTGTTATTTTTGGATGGAATGTCCTATAAATATTGATTATGTCCATCTTTTTAATATATAATTTAAAGCTTGTGATTCCTTTTTTATTTTCATTTTGGATGATATGTTCATTGGTGAAATTGGGGTATTATAGTTCCCTACTATGAATGTGTTACTGTCGATTTCACCTTTTATGGCTGTTAGTATTTGCCTTACGTATTGAGGTGATCCTATGCTGGGTGCATAAATATTTACAATTCTTATATTTTCTTCTTGGATCAATTACTTGATCATTATGTAGTTTCCTTCTTTGTCTCTTTTAGTAGTCTTTATTTTACAGTTTATTTTGTCTGATATGAGTATTGCTACACCAGCTTTCTTTTGGTTTCCATTTTCATGGAATATATTTTTCCATCCCCTTACTTTCAGTCTGTATGTGTCTCTAGGTCTGAAGTGGGTCTCTTGTTGACAGCATATATATGGGTCTTGTTTTTGTACCCATTCAGTCAATCTGTGTCTTTTGGTGGGAGCATTTAATCCATTTACATTTAAGGTAATTATCTATATGTATGTTCCTTTTCCTATTTTCTTAATTGTTTTGGGTTGGTTACTTTATGTCTTTTCCTTCTCTTGTGTTTCTGGCCTAGAGAAATTCCTTTGGCATTTGTTGTAAAGCTGGTTTGGTGGTGCTGAACTCTCTCAGCCTTTGCTTGTCTGTAAATGTTTTAATTTCTCCATCAAACATGAATGAGATCCTTGCTGGGTTGAGTAATCGTGGTTGCAGGCTTTTCTCCTTCATCACTTTAAATATGTCCTGCCACTCCCTTCTGCCTTGCAGAGTTTCTGCTGAAAGATCAGCTGTTAACCTTGTGGGGATTCCCTTGTGTGTTATTTGTTGTTTTTCCCTTGCTGATTTTAATGTTTTCTTTGTATTTAATTTTTGAGAGTTTGATTAATATATTTTTTGGCGTATTTCTCCTTCAATTTATCCTGTATGGCACTCTCTGTGCTTCCTGGACTTGATTAATTATTTCCTTTCCCATATAAAGGAAGTTTTCAACTATAATCTCTTCAAATATTTTCTCACTCCCTTTCTTTTTCTCTTCTTCATCTGGGACCCCTATAATTCAAATGTTGCATTAAATGTTGTCCCAGTGGTCTCTGAGACTGTCCTCAGTTCTTTTCATTCTTTTTTCTTTATTCTGCTCTGCAGTAGTTATTTCTACTATTTTATCTTCCAGGTCACTTATCCGTTCTTCTGCCTCATTTATTCTGCTATTGATCCCCTCTAGAGTATTTTTCATTTCATTTATTTTGTTGCTTATTGTTGCTTGTTTCATCTTTAGTTCTTCTATGTCCTTGTTAATTATTTCTTGGATTTTGTCTATTCTATTTCCAAGATTTTGGATAACCTTTACTATCATTATTCTGAATTCCCTTTCTGGTAGACTGCCTATTACCTCTTTATTTGTTAGGTCTGATGGGTTTTTATCTTGCTCCTTCATCTGCTGTGTGATTTTCTGTCTTCTCATTTTGCTTATCTTACTGGGTTTGGGGTCTCCTTTTTGCAGGCTGCATGTTCATAATTCCCGTAGTTTTTGGTCTCTGTCCACAGTGGCTAAGTTTGGTTCAGTGGACTGGGGAGGCATCCTGGTGGAGGGAACTAGTGCCTGTGTTCTGTTGGATGAGGTTCCATCTTGTTTTCTGGTGGGCAGGTCCATGTCTGGTGGTGTGTTTTGGGGGTGTTTGTAGACTTATTATGATTTTAGGCAACCTCTCTGCAAATGGGTGGGGTTGTGTTTCTCTCTTGCTAATTGTTTCGCCTAGGGTGTTCAGCACTGTAGGTTGCTGGTCGTTGAGTGAACCTGGGTGCTGGTGTTGAGGTGGAGATCTCTGGGAGATTTTCGCCATTTGATATTATGTGGAACTGGGAGGTCTATTGTGGAGCAGTGTTCTGAAGGTGGCTGTCGCACCTCAAAAGCATAGCACTGACTCCTGGCTTGAGCACCAACAGCCTTTCGTCCACACAGCTCAGAATAAAGGGTAGAAAAAGTAGAAAGAAAGAATTAGCAGAGGATGAGTGGAAGATGGCTGAACAGTAAGATGCGGAGATCACTTTCCTCCCCACAGGTACACCAGAATTACATCTACACGTGAAACAACTCCTACAGAACACCTACTGAATGCTGGCAGAAGACCTCAGACTTCCCCAACAGCAAGAAATTCCCCACGTACCTGGGTAGGGCAAAAGAAGAAAGAATAAACAGACACAAAAGGATAGGGAAGGGACCTGCACCAGTGGGAGGGAACTGTGAAGGAGCAAAGGTTTCCTCACAGTAGGAAGCCGCTTCGTGGGTGGAGTCTGTGGGTGGCAGAGGGGGAAGCTTCAGAGCCATGGAGGAGCGCACAGTAACTGGTGTGCAGAGGGTGAAGCGCAGTGATTCCCGCATAGAGGATCAGTGCCGACCGGCACTCACAAGCCCGAGAAGCTTGTCTGCTGACACGTAGGGGTGGGCAGGGCTGGGAGTTGAGGCTCGGGCTTCGGACTGAGCGTAGGGAGAGGACTGAGGTTGGCTGCGTGAACACAGCCTTCAGGGGCTGAATGCACCAGAGCTAGCCGGGAGGGAGTCCGGGGAAAAGTCTGGACCTGCTGAAGAGGCAAGAGACTTTTCTTCCCTCTTTGTTTCCTCGTGCGTGAGGAGAGGGGATTAAAAGCACTGCTTAAAGGAGCTCCAGAGACAGGCACAAGCCGCGGGTAACAGTACGGACCCCAGAGACGGGCATGAGATGCTAAGGCTGCTGTTGCCACCTCCAAGAAGCCTGTGTGCGAGCACAGGTCACTATCCACACCCGATTCCAGGGAGCCTGTGCAGCTCGCCACTGCCAGGGTCCCAGGATCCAGGGACAACTTCCCCAGGAGAGCGCACGGCACGCCTCAGATTGGTGCAACATCACGCCGGCCTCAGCCACCACCGGTGCGCCCTGCACCCCGTACCCCTCCCTCCTGCCGGACTGAGTGATCCGGAGTTCCCAAAGCAGCTGCGCCTTTAACCCCGTCCTGTCTGTGCGAAGAACAGATGCCCTCAGGCAACCTACATGCAGAGGTGGGGACAAATCCAAAGCCGACACCCGGGAGCTGTGAGAACATAGAAGAGAAAGGGAAATCTCTCCCAGCATCCTCAGAAGAAGCGGACTAAAGCTCCAAAATCAACTTCATGTACCCTGCATCTGTGGAATATAAGAATACACGATGAATCATCCCAAATAGAGGAGTTGGACTTTGAGAGCAAGATTTCTTATTTTTTCCAATTTTCCTCTTTTTGTGTGTGTATGTGTGTGCTTCTGTGTGAGATTTTGCCTGTATAGCTTTGTTTCCACCATTTGTCCTAGGGTTCTACCCGTCCATTTTCTTTTCCTTTCAAAAATAGTTTTCTTAATAATTATTATTTTTAATAACATTAATATTATTATTTTTTTCCGGTACATGGGTCTCTCACTGTTGTGGATTCTCTCATCATGGAGCACAGGATCCGGACACACAGGCTCAGCGGCCATGGCTCATGGGATTAGCCTCTCCGCAGCATGTGGGATCTTCCAGGACCGGGGCACGAACCCATGTCCCCTGCATTGGCAGGCGGACTCTCAATAATTCCTCCCTCCCTCCTTCCCTTCTTCCTCCCTTCCTTGCTTCCTTCTTTCCTTGCTTCCTATATACCTTCCTTCCTTCTTTCCTTCCTAACTTCCTTCCTTCCTTTCTTTCTTTCTTTCCTTCTACTTTTTCTCCCTTTTATTCTGAGCCGTGTGGATAAAAGGCTGTTGGTGCTACAGCCAGGAGTCCAGGCTGTGTCTCTGAGGTGGGAGAGACAACTTCAGGACACTGGACCACAAGAGAGCTCCCAACTCCACATAATATCAAACGGTGAAAATCTCCCAGAGAGCTACATCTCAACACCAGCACCCAGCTTCACTCAACGACCAGCAAGCTACAGTGCGAAACCCTATGCCAAACAACTAGCAAAATAGGAACACAATCCCACCCATTGCAGAGAGGCTGTGGAAAATAAAAATAAGTCCACAGACAGCCCAAAACACACCATCACACGTGGACCTGCCCAGCAGAAAGACAAGATTCCACCTCACCCACCAGAACACAGGCACTAGTCCCCTCCACAAGGAAGCCTACACAACCCACTGAACCAGCCTTAGCCACTGGGGACAGACACCAAAACAAGGGGAACTACGAACCTGAAGCCTGCAAAAAGGAGACCCCAAACACAGTAAGAGAAGCAAAATGAGAAGACAGAAAAACACACAGCAGATGAAGGAGCGAAATAAAAACCCACCAGACCTAACAAATGAAGAGGTAATAGGCTGTTTACTGGAAAAAGAACTCCGAATAATGATAGTAAAAGTGATCCAAAATCTTGGAAATAGAATAGAAAAACTGCAGGAAACATTTAACAAGGACCTAGAGGTATTACTATGAAACAAGCAATGATGAACAACACAATAAATGAAATTTAAAGTACTCTAAATGGGATCAATAGCAGAATAACTGAGCAGAAGAACGGAGAAGTGACCTGGAAGATAAAATAGTGGAAATAACTACTGCAGAGCCGATTAAAGAAAAAACAATGAAAAGAACTGAGGACAGTCTCAGAGACCTCGGGGACAAGATTAAATGCACCAACATTTGACTTATAGGAGTTCCAGAAGAAGAAGGGAAAAAGAAAGGGACTGAGAAAATATTTGAAGAGATTATAGTTGAAAACTTCCCTAAGATGGGAAAGGAAATAGTTAATCAAATCCAGGGAGCACAGAGAGTCCCATACAGTGTAAATCCAAGGACAAATATGCCAAGACATATATTAATCAAACTGGCAAAAATTAAGTACAAAGAAAACATATTAAAGCAGCAAGGGAAAAGCAACAAATAACACACAAGGGAATCCCCATAAGGTTAACAGCTGATCTTTCTGCAGAAACTCTGCAAGCCAGAATGGAATGGCAGGACATATTTAAAGTAATGAAGGAGAAAAACCTGCAACCATGATTACTCGACCCAGCAAGAATCTCATTCAGATATGATGGAGAAATTAAAACATTTACAGACAAGCAAAAGCTGAGAGAGTTCTGCACCACCAAACTAACTTTACAACAAATTCTAAAGGAATTTCTCTAGGCAAGGAAAAAAAGAGAAGGAAAAGACCTACCATAATGAACCCAAAACAATTAAGATAAGGGGAACAGGAACATACATATCGATAATTACCTTAAATGTACATGGACTATATGCTCCCACCAAAAGACAGAGATAGGCTGTATGGATACAAAAACAAGACACATATATATGCTGTCAACAAGAGACCCATTTCAGACCTAAAGGGAGTGGAAAAAGATTCCATGCAAATGGAAACCAAAAGAAAGTTGGAGTAGCACTTCTCATATCAGACAAAATAGACTTTAAAATAAAAGTGATTAGAAGAGAAAAAGAAGGACACTACATAATGATCAAGGGATCATTCCAAGAAGAAGATATAACAAATGTAAATATTTATTCATCCAATATAGGAGCACCTCAATACATAAGGCCAATATTAACAGCCAAAAAAGGGGAAATTGACAATAACACATTCATAGCAGGGGACATTAACACCCAACTTTCACCAATGGACAGATCATAAAAAATGCAAATAAATAAGGAACCCCAAGCTTTAAATGATACATTAAACAATATGTACTTAATCGATATTTATAGGACATTCCATCCAAGTAGAACAGAATACACATTTTTCTCAAGTGCTCATGGAACATTCTCCAGGATAGATCATATCTTGGGTCACAAATCAAGCCTTGGTAAATTTAAGAAAATTGAAATTATATCAAGTATCTTTTCCGACCACAACGCTATGAGACTAGATATCAATTACAGGAAAATATCTGAAAAAAATACAAACATATGGAGGCTAAACAATACACTACTTAATAACGAAGTGATCACTGAAGAAATCAAAGAGGAAATCAAAAAATAACTAGAAACAAATGACAATGGAGACATGACGACCCAAAACCTATGGGATGTAGGAAAAGCAGTTCTAAGAGGAAAGTTTATAGCAATACAATCCTACCTTAAGAAACAGGAACTATCTCGAGTAAAGAACCTAACATTGCACCTAAAGCAATTAGACAAAGAAGAACAAAAAAAACCCAAAGTTAGCAGAAGGAAAGAAATCATAAAAATTAGATCAGAAATAAATGAAAAAGAAATGAAGGAAATGATTCCAAAGATCAATAAAACTAAAAGCTGATTATTTGAGAAGATAAACAAAATTGATAAACCATTAGCCAGACCCATCAAGAAGAAAAGGGACAAGACTCAAATCAATAGAATTACAAGTGAAAAAGTAGAAGTAACAACTGACACTGCAGAAATACAAAAGATCATGAGAGATTACTACAAGCAACTCTATGCCAATAAAATGGACAATCTGGAAGAAATGGACAAATTCGTAGAAATGCACAACCTGCCAAGACTGAATCAGAAAGAAATAGAAAATATGAACAGACCAATCACAATCAGTGAAACTGAAACTGTGATAATAAATCTTCCAACAAAGAAAATCCCAGGACCAGATGGCTTCACAGGTGAATTCTATCAAACATTTAGGGAAGAGCTAAAACCTATCCTTCTCAAACTCTTCCAAAATATGGCAGAGGGAAGAACACTCCCAAACTCATTCTATGAGGCCACTAACACCCTGATTCCAAAACCAGACAAGGATGTTACAAAAAAAGAAAACTAGTGGCCAATATCACTGATGAACATAGATGCAAAAATCCTCAACAAAATACTAGCAAACAGAATCCAACAGCACATTAAAAGGATCATACACACCCATTTATGATAAAAACCTTGCAGAAAATAAGCATAGTGGGAACT
Source organism: Neophocaena asiaeorientalis asiaeorientalis (assembly GCF_003031525.2). Lineage (NCBI taxonomy): Eukaryota > Metazoa > Chordata > Mammalia > Artiodactyla > Phocoenidae > Neophocaena > Neophocaena asiaeorientalis. The sequence goes on from NW_020172475.1 coordinate 29,221, forward strand.
TTCCTCAACATAATAAAGGCCATACATGACAAACCCACAGCCAACATCGTTCTCAATGGTGAAAAACTGAAAGCGTTCCGACTAAGATCAGGAACAAGACAAGGTTGTCCACTCTCAGCACTTTTATTCAACATAGATTTGGAAGTTTTAGCCACAGCCATCAGAGAAGAAAAGGAAATAAAAGGAATCCAAATCAGAAAAGAAGAAGTAAACCTATCCCAGTTTGCAGATGACATGATACTATACATAGTGAATCCTAAAGATGCTACCAGAAAACTACTAGAACTAATCAATGAATTTGGTAAAGTAGCAGGATACAAAATTAATGCACAGAAATCTCTAGCATTCCTATACACGAATGATAAATAATCTGAAAGTGAAATCAACAAAACACTCCCATTTACCATTGCTGCAAAGAGAATAAACTATCTGGGAATAAACCTACCAAAGGAGACAAAAGACCTCTATGCAAAAAATTATAAGACACTGGTGAAAGAAATTAAATGATACAAACAGATGTAGAGATATACCATGTTCTTGGATCAGAAGAATAAACATTGTGAAAATGACTCTACTACCCAAAGCAATCTACAGATTCAGTGCAATCCCTATCAAACAACCGCTGGCATATTTTACAGAACTAGAACAAAAATTTTCACAATTTGTGTGGAAACAGAAAAGACCCCGAATAGCCAAAGCAATCTTGCGAACGAAAAACGGAGCTGGAGGAATCAGGCTCCCTGACTTCAGACTATACTGCCAAGCTACAGTAATCAAGACAGTATATTACTGGTACAAAAACAGAAATATAGATCAATGGAACAGGATAGAAAGCCCAGAGACAAATCTACATACATATGGTCACCTTATCTTTGATAAAGGAGGCAGGAATGTACAGTGGAGAAAGGACAGCCTCTTCAATAAGTGGTGCTGGGAAAACAGGACAGGTACATGTAAAAGTATGAGATTAGATCACCCCATAACACCATACACAAATATAAGCTCTAAATGGATTAGAGACTTAAATGTAAGGCCAGAAACTATCAAACTCTTAGAGGAAAACATAGGCAGAACACTCTATGACATAAATAACAGCAAGATCCTTTTTGACCCACCTCCTAGAGAAATGGAAATAAAAATAAACAAATGGGACCTAATGAAACTTCAAAGTTTTGCACAGCAAAGGAAACCATAAACAAGACCAAGAGACAACCCTCAGAGATGGAGAAAATATTTGCAAATGAAGCAATTGAGAAAGGATTAATCTCCAAAATTTATAAACAGCTCATGCAGCTCAGTAACAAAAAACGAAACAACCCAATCCAAAAATGGGCAGAAGACTTATAGAGGCAAATACTAACAGCCATAAAAGGGGAAATTGACAGTAACACATTCATAGTAGGGGACTTTAACACCCCACTTTCACCAGAAGAAAAGAAAAAGGAACATTCTTGCACTGCTGGTTGGGATGTGAATTGGTAGAGCCCGTATGGAGAACAGTATGGAGGTTCCTTAAGAAACTACAAATAGAACTACCATATGACCCAACAATCCCACCACTGGGCATATAACCTGAGAAAACCGTAATTCAAAAGAGTCATGTACCAAAATGTTCATTGCAGCTCTATTTACAATAGCCCGTAGGTGGAAACATCCTAAGTGTCCTCCATCGGATGAATGGCTAAAGAAGATGTGGCACATATATACAATGGAATATTTCTCAGCCATAAAAACAAACGAAATTGAGCTATTTGTAGTGAGGTGGATTGACTTAGGTTCTGTTATACAGAGTGAAGTATGTCAGAAAGAGAAAGACAAATACCATATGCTAACACATATATATTGATTTTAAGGAAAAAAAATGTCATGAAGAACGTAGTGATAAGGCAGGAACAAAGACACAGACCTACTAGAGAATGGACTTGAGCATATGGGGAGGGGGAAGGGTGTGCCGTGACAAAACGAGAGAGAGGCATGGACATATATACACTATCATATGTAAAATACATAGCTAGTGGGAAGAAGTCGCATGGCACAGGGAGATCAGCCCGGTGCTTTGTGACCACCTAGAGAGGTGGAATAGATAAAGTAAAATACAATAAAGTTATTAGAATATTAGAATATTAAGAAAAAATATTAAACAGAAAAACGGACGGATAGAACATACATACATACATACACACTCACAAAAAGAGGAAAAGGGGAAAAATTCATAAATCTTGCTCTCAAAGTCCACCTCCTTAATTTGGGATGATTCATTGTCTATTCATGTATTCCACAGATGCAGCGTACATCAAGTCCGCTGCTTCTGAGGCTGCTGTGTGAGATTTCCCTTTCTCTTCTTTGTTCGCACAGCTCCCGGTGTTCAGCTTTGGATTTGGCCTCGCCTCTGTGTGTAGGTCGCTGGTGGGTGTCTCTTCTTCGCTCAGAGAGGACAGGGTTAAAGGAGCAGCTGCTTCGGAGACTCTGGCTCACTGAGGCTGGGCGGAGGGAGGGGCACGGAGTGCACGGTGAGCCTGTGCCGGCACAGGCCAGCATGACATTGCACCAGCCTGATGTGCACCATGCGTTCCCCCGGGGAAGTTGTCCCTGTATCCCGGGACCCTGGCAGTGGCGGGCTGCACAGCCTCCCCAGAAGCGGGTTGTGGATAGTGACCTGTGCTCACACCCAGACTTCTTGGTGGCAGCAGCAGCAGCCTTAGCATCTCATGCACATCTCTGGGGTCCGCGCTTTTAGCCGACATTCTCGCCCGTCCCTGGAACTCCTTTAAGCAGTGCTCTTAATTCCCTCTCCTTGTGCACCAGGAAACAAAGAGGGAAGAAAAAGTCTGTTGCCTCTTCAGCAGGTCCAGACTTTTTCCCGGACTCCCTCCTTGCTAGCTGTGGTGCACTAACCCCCTGCAGGCTGTGTTCACGCCGCCATCGCCAGTCCTCTCCCTGCCCTCTGACCGATGCTCGAGCCTCAGCTTCCAGCCCCGCCCGCTCCAGTGGATGAGCGGGCTGGTGAGTGCCGTTAGGCACCTCTCGGGCTGGTGAGTGCCGTTAGGCACCGATCCTCTGTGAGGTTATCTCTCCGCTTTGCCCTCAGCACCCCTCAATCCGCAGGTCTTGACCACTGGGAATCTGATTGTCATGGAAAAGGGGGAGGGGCTTACAAGTACCAGATCTTGGCAGATCCACCTCTTATCTGAAACACCCAAGTAGTAGTTAAAACCAGCAGCTTTTCTCATCTGCAGAGCCAAGATCATGGTGCAGTCTTATCAGAGAACACATAGGGATGCAGATGTGATTTGATCCAGGTCTTCAAACAAAGAAATTTGCTAGACCTGGGGTGTGGTTGCCTCCCCTTTGCCCAGGCAAAGGAGCTGAATCAAAGACCCAATCAATGATGAGTGTAGTCCCATATTTCTCCCAACAGAAAAAAAAAAGAAAACTTACTGGAAACACCTGAGAAGCTGCTTGGAGCTGACCCTCCAGTTCCACCCAGGCAAGGGAGATAATTCAAAGCCCCATGCACTGCTGAGTACAGCTCCTGGCCGTACCTTACCAGGAAGCCTGGCTGGAATACAAAAAAGCTGCATATCCCAGCAATTCTTGAGCCAAGAGTCTGGCATACAGAGATGTTTATATTACAGAGCAAAGCTTGTAACTCCTTTCAACCAGGGAACTTGGGGCATGAGTCAATTTGAGTTAACTCTATAAAAAATGACCCTTTCTGAGCTTGGAGCAAGTTCTTCTCTGCCAGGATGGATATATAATACATATCCATTCCCATTGCTGAGTACAGCCCTCATGCAGTCCAAATAGGGAACCCAAGCAGAACACACAGGAAGCTGTATAGTCCATCTTCAAGCTCTGCTTATGATGACACTTGAACAGAGAGCACAACCTGTGGCTTTCCTCATATGCAAAGCAAAATCTGTGGACCTGACAGGCCTGGTAATTCAATACCCAACCTTGCCTAATTCAGTCCCACCTGCAACTGATCCATCTTCATGGGATCTTCTTGGGACATGTTCTGCTGCTTCACCAGGGCAGGGAAACTAATTCAAATCCCCAACTACTGCTGAGAATATTATCCAGTCCTGACTATCTAGGAAGCCCAACCAGAGAACATAGGCAACCACAGAGCCCATCTAACAGCCTCATGTGTCCAAGGAACCAAGCCAGCAGTCCTATCCAACTATTCTCAGCCAGTGGCATCATCCCCAATCACAGAGCATGGGTAGTCCCTTCAACAAAAAATAGACCCTGTTAGCAACCGAATGATCTTACCAACAGACATATCCAGAAACCCAAACAAATATTACTGTTGAAGAACTGCCTGTGCCAAATCAAACCTGTAATATATGGAAGAGAAGACCACTTACCCAAATATGCAGATACCAACAGACATAATCAAGGATCATGAAAAATCAAATACAGATGACACCATCAAATGAAACTAATAAAACTCCAATAACTGACCCTAAAGAAATGGAGATCTATGAACTGTCAAAAACTTCAGAATAACCCTCTTAATGAATTTTAGTGAACTACAAGAACACACAGAGAGACAACTAAGTGTAATTAGAAAAACAATGAATGAATAAAATAAGTTCAACAAATAATTGAAACCATAAAAAATCAAGAAATCCTAAGCTGAAAAATGAGTGACTGAACTGAAGAATTCAATAGATAACTTCAAAACCAAACTCTACCATGCTGAAGAAAGAATCAATGACTTAGAAGACAGGCCATTTGAAATGACCCTTTCAGAGAAGGAGAAAGAAAAACAGAATTAAAAATAGAAAAAAAAAGCCTATAGGACACAAATAAAAGAAGCAATAAAAACATTATGGGAATTCCAGAAAGAAAAGAGAAAGAAAAGGGAAAGAAAGCATATTAAAAACAATAATGGTTGGAAACTTTCAAAACCTGGGGAGAGACATGGACATCCAAATACATGAGGCCTTAAGGACCCCAAATAGGTTGAAGCTAAATAGTGCTACACCAAGACACATTACAATTAAATTGTCAAAAGTAAAAGACAAAGTTAGAATTTTTAATGAAACCAGAGAAAAGAGATAAATTACAAGGGAACTCCCATAAGAATATGGACAAATTCCTCAAAAAAAAACTTTTCTAGCCAGGGGAAAATGCATTGATATATTCAGAATATTGAAAGAAAAGACTGTTAACCCAGAACTCTATACTAAGCAAAGGTCCTTCAGAAATGGAGAAATACTTTCACAGAAAACAAAAGATGAATGTGTTCACAACTAGACCTACCTTAAAAAATGCTAAATGGAATTTGTGGAGTGGAACAAAAAGGACGCTAATTAAAATTATAAAAATACATGAAGGTAGCATAAAACTCAGTGGTAATGATAAATACATACTCAAAGTTACATTCTGTAACACCATAATGGTGGTGCAAAATTCAATACAACTCTAGTATAAAAGCTAAAAAGCAAACATATTAAAATGACCAAAGCTGCAATAATATGTTATTGAATACACAATATAAAATATGCAATACCCTAAAATGTGAGAGGGAGGAGAATTAAGGGTATAAAGTTCTGGAATGTAATCAAAGTTAAGTTTTTATCAGTTTAAAATTGGCTGTTATAATTTGAAAGTACATTATATAAGCCTCATGGTAACGACAAGGGGAACACCTATAGTAGTTACACAAAAGAACATGGTAAATAAATGAAAGCATACTGGTACCAAAAGACATCAAAGGACACACAAGAAAGAGCAGGATAAGAGGCAAGAAAACATGGGCCTACAAGACAGTCACAAAATAGTAAACAAAATGACAACAGTAAGTCCTTACCTATCAAAAATTACTTTAAATGTAAATGGATTAAATTCTACAATCAAAAGGCATATTATGGCTAAAGAGATTTTATTTTAAAACCAATATTTTATAATACACTGCCTACAAGAGATTTATTTTGGTCTTAAAACATACATGAACTGAGGAGGAAGAGTTGGAAAAAGATATTTCAAGGAAAGTGTAACCATAAAAGCAGGGGTAGTTACACATTTACCATGCAAGTTAGACTTTAAATTAAAAATGGTCAAAAAAGACAGAGAGTAATTATATAATGATAAAGAGATCAATCCATCAATAATATATAACAACTGTAGGTATTTATACATCCAATATTGGAGAACTTAAATGTATAAAGCAAATCTAACACAGCTAAAGGAAGAAATAAACAAACACATTAATAGTTGAAACTTTAATTCAAAAATGGATAGATCATCCAGACTGAGAATCAATATGGAAAGAGGAGAATTGACCAGCACTATGGACCAAATAGACCTAACAGAAATGCATAGAACATTTTATCCAACAGCAGAAAGTACATTCTTCTCAAGCACAGATGGAACATTTAATAGGATATATTTTATTTTACACCACAAAACAAGTCTCAGCAAATTAAAGAAAATTGAAGTCATACCAAATCTCTTCTCTGATCACAATTGTATGAAAGTAGAAATCAATAACAAGAGGAAAACTGGAAAACTCACAAATACATGGGAATTAAACAACACTCTCCTGAAAAACTACTGGATTAAAGAAGAAATTAAAGGGGAAAGTTTAAAGTTATGCTGAAGCAATAGAAAAATGGAAACACAACATGCCAATACATATGTAACAAAAGCAGTTCAAGGTGGAAGGTTCATAGCAAAAAACACCTACATGAAGATACAAACAAACAAACAAATGTCACATAATCTAACTCTATGCCACAAAGAGCTAGAAAAATAAAAACAAACTGAGCCCAAAGTTAATAAGAGGAAGGATATAGTAAAGATCAGTAGAGAAATAAATGAAATAGAGAACAGAAAAATAATAGAAAAGATTAACAACACTAAGAGTTGCTTCATTGAAAATATAAACAAATCCGACAGACTATTATTTAGACTAACCAAGGAAAAAAGAGAACCCAAATCAACAAAATGGTAAATGAAAAAGGAGACATTACAACTGACACCATAGAAATACAAAGGATCATAACAGGCAACTATAAACGACTATACACCAACGTATTGTACAACCTAGAAAAACATGAGAAAATTCTTAGAAGTATACAACCTATTAAGGCTTAATCACGAAGAAATAGGAAATCTAAACAGACAAATTACTAGTTAGGAAATTTAATCAGAAATCAAATATCCCTCCACAAAGAGAAGCCCAGGACCAGATAGCTTCACTTTTGAATTTTACCAAACATTTAAAGAATAATTAGGGAGAGGTGCAACATGGCAGAACAGTAAGACACGGAGATCACCTTCCTCCCCACAAATACATCAGCAATACATATACATGTGGAACAACTCCTACAGAACACCTACTGAATGCTGGCAGAAGACCTTGCCAAAAGGCAAGAAACTCTCCATGTACCTGGGTAGGGCAACAGAAAAAATAAAAAACAGAGACAAAAGAATAGGGAAGGGACCTTCACCAGTGGGAAGGAGCTGTGAAGGAGGAAAGGTTTCCACACAGTAGGAAGCCCCCTCATGGGCGGAGACTGTGGGTGGTGGAGGGGGGAACCTTTGGAGCCACGCAGGAGAGGGCAGCAACAGGGGTGTGGAGGGCAAAGAAGAGAGATTCCCGCACAGACGATCCATGCCAACCTGCCCTCAACAGACCGAGAGGCTTGTCTGCTCACCTGCTTGGATGGGTGGGGGTTGGAGGCTGAGGCTCAGGCTTCGGTCGGATCCCAGGGAGAGGACTGGGGTTGGCTCTGTGAACACAGCCTGAAGGGGGATAGTGTGCCACAGCTAGCTGGGAGTGAGTCCGGGAAAAAGTCTGGAGCTGCTGAAGAAGAGACTTTTTCTTGCCTCTTTGTTTCCTGGTGCACGAAGAGAGGGGATAAAAGCATCAATTAAAGAAGCTTTAGAGACGGGCGCGAGCCATGGCTAGCAGCACAGACTGCAGAGACGGGCATGAGACACCAAGGCTGATGTTGCAGCCACCAAGAAGCCTGAGTGCAAGCACAGGTCACTCTCCACACCTCCCATTCTGGGAGACTGTGCAGGCCGCCACTGCCAAGATCTTGTGATCCAGGGACAACTTCCCAGGGAGAATGCACGGCGTGCCTCATGCTGGTGCAACGTCATGTCGGCCTCTGTGGCCACAGGCTGGACCCGCATCCATAACCCTCCCTTCCCCTGGCCTGAGCGAGCCACAGCCCACAAATCAGCTGCTACCTTAAACCCGCCCTGTCTGAGCGAAGAAGAGACGCACTCAGGCGACCTACAAGCAGAGGTGTGTCCCAATCCAAAGCTGAACCCTGGGAGGTGTGCAAACAAATAAGAGAATGGGAAATCTCTCCCAGCAGCCTCAGGAGTAGTGGATTAAATCTGCAAAATCAACTTGATGTACCCTGCATCTGTGGAATACCTGAGTAGACAGCGAATCATCCTAAACTGAGGAGGCGGATTTTGGGAGCAACTATATATATATATAAATTTTTTTCCTTTCCTCTTTTTGTGAGTGTGTAGGTGTATGCTTCTGTGTGTGATTGTGTATGTATAACTTTGCTTTTACCACTTGTCCTATGGTTCTGTCTGTCCTTTTTATTTTTTTACTTAAAAATTGTTTTTTCTTAATAATTATTTTTTATTTTAATATATGTTATTTCACTTTACATTATTTTAATTTCTTCTTTCTTTTTTGCCTCCCTTTTATTCTGAACCATATGGAGGACAGGCTCTTGCTGCTCCAGCCAGGCATCAGGGCTGTGCCACTGAGTTGGGAGAGCCAAGTTCAGGACACTGGTCCACAAGAGACCACCCAGCTCCACGTAATATCAAAAGGCAAAAATCTCCCAGAGATCTCCATCTCAATGCCTAGACCCAGCTCCACTCAACTACCAGCAAACTACAGTGCTGGACATCCTATGCCAAACAACTCGCAAGACAGGAACACAACCGCATCCATTAGCAGAAAGGCTGTCTAAAATCATAATAAGGCCACAGACAACTCAAAACACACCACCAGACTTGTAACTGCGCACCAGACAGACAAGATCCAGCCTCATCCAACAGAACACAGTCACTACTCCCCTCCACCAGGAAGCGTATACAATGCACTCAACCAAACTTAGCCACTGGGGATAGACACCAAAAACAATGGGAACTACTAACCTGCACCGTGCAAAAATGAGACCCCCAAACACAGTAAGTTAAGCAAAATGAAAATAAAGAGAAACACACAGAAGATGAAGGAGCAAGGCAAAAACCAACCTGACCTAATGAGTGAAGAGGAAATAGTCAGTTGACCAGAAAAAAATTCAGAATAATGATAGTAAAGGTGATCCAAAATCTTGGAAATAGAATGAAGAAAATACAAGAAACGTTTAACAAGCACCTAGAAAAACTAAAGTGCATAAAAACAATGATGAACAACACAATAAATGAAATTAAAAATACTCTAGAAGGGATCAAGAGTGGAATGACTGAGGCAGAAGAATGAATAAGTGACCTAGAACATAAAATAGTGGAACTAACTACTGCAGAGCAGAATAAAGAAAAAAGAATGAAAAGAACTGAGGACACTCTCAGAGATCTCTGGGATGACATTAAGTGCACCAACATTCGAATTATAGGGGTCCCAGAAGAAGAAGAGAAAAAGAAAGGGACTGAGAAAATATTTGAAGAGATTATAGTTGAAAACTTCCCTAAGATGGGAAAGGAAATAGTTAATCAAGTCCAGGAAGCACAGAGTGTCCCATACAGGATACATCCACGGAGAAACATGCCAAGACACATATTAATCAAATTATCAAAAGTTAAATATAAAGAACAGGGGGGACCTTGAAGATGGCGGAAGAGTAAGATGCAGAGATAGATGATAAGGAACTTCTCTAGACAAGAGAAGGCAACGACCTATAATAACGAACCCAAATCAGTATAGAAAATGGGAATAAGAACATACATATCGATAATTACCTTAAATGTAAATGGACTAAATGCTCCCACCAAAAGACACAGATTGGCTGAATGGATACAAAAACAAGACCCTTATATATGCTGTCTACAAGAGACCCACTTCAGAACTAGAGACACATACAGACTGAAAGTAAGGGGATGGAAAAAGATATTCCATGCAAATGGAAACCAAAAGAAAGCTGGAGTAGCAATTCTCATATCAGACAAAATAGACTTTAAAATAAGGACTATTAAAAGGGACAAAGAAGGACACTACATAATGATCAAGGGATCGATCCAAGAAGAAGATATAACAATTGTAAATATTTATGCACCCAACATAGGAGCACCTCAATACATAAGGCAAATACTAACAACCATAAAAGGGGAGATCAACAGTAACACATTCATAGTAGGGGACTTTAACACCCCACTTTCACCCATGGACAGATCATCCAAAATGAAAATAAATAAGGAAACACAAGCTTTAATTGATACATTAAAAAAGATGGACTTAATTGATATTTATAGGACTCCATCCAAAAACAACAGAATACACATTTCTCTCAAGCACCCATGGAACATTCTCCAGGATAGATCATATCTCTTGGGTCACAAATCAAGCCTTGGTAAAAGATTGCTCTACCCAGCAATGATTGCACTCAGATTTGACAAAGAAATTAAAACCTTTACAGACAAGCAAAAGCTAAGAGAATTCAGCATCACCAAACAGTTTTGCAACAAATGCTAAAGGAACTTCTCTAGGCAGGAAACACAAGAGATGGAAAAGACCTACAATAATAATGCAAAACATTTAAGAAAATGGTAATAGGAACATATATGTAGATAATTACCTTAAATGTAAATGGATTAATGCTCCAAACAAAAGACATAGATTGGCTGAAGGGATACAAAAACAAGACCTGAATATATGCTGTTGACAGGAGACCCACTTCAGACCTGGGACAATACAAACTGAAAGTGAGGGTATGGAGAAAGATATTCCATGCAAATGGAAATCAAAGAATGCTTCAGTAGCAATTCTCATATCAGACAAAATAGACTTTAAAACAAAGATTATTACGAGACAAAGAAAGACACTACATCATGATCAGTGGATCAATCAAAGAAGATATAACAGTGGCAAATATTTATGCACCTAACATAGGAGCACCTCAGTACATGAGGCAAATACTAACTGCCATTAAAGGCGAAATCAACAGTAACACAACAAGAGTATGGGTCTTTAACACCCCACTTTCACCAATGGTCAGATCATCCAAAATGAAAATAAATAAGGAAACACAAGCTTTAAATGATACATAAAACAAGATGGACATAATTGATATTTATAGGACATTCCACCGAAAAACAACAAAATACACTTTCTTCACACATGCTTATGGAACATTCTCCAGGATAGACCATATCTTGGGTCACAAATCAAGCCTTGGGAGATTTAAGAAAATTGAAATGCTATCAAGTACTTTTCTGACAACAACGCTATGAGACTCTATATCGATTACAGGAAAATTTCTGTAAGAAATACAAACACATGGAGGCTAAACAACACACTAATTACTAACCAAGAGATCACTGAAGAAATCAAAGAGGAAATCAAAAAATACCTACAAACAAATGACAATGAAAACATGATGACCAAAAGCCTATGGGATGCAGCAAAAGCAATTCTAACAGGGAAGTTCATAGCAATACAATCCTACCTTAAAAAACAAGAAACATCTCCAATAAACAACCTAACTGTACACCTAAAGCAATTAGGGAAAGTAGAACAAAAAATCATAAAGATTAGATCAGAAATAAATGAAAAAGAAATAAAGGAAACAATAGCAAAAATCTGTAAAACTAAAAGCTGGTTCTTTGAGAAGATAAAAAAAATTGATAAACCATTAGCCAGACTTATCAAGAAAAAATGAGAGACGATGCAATTTAATAGCATTAGAAATGAAAAGGAGAAGTAACAGGTGACACTACAGAAATACAAAGGAACATGAGAGATTACTGCAAGCAACTATATGTGAATAATATGGACAACCTTGTAGAAATGGACAAATTCTTAGAAATGCACAACGTTCTGAGAATGAACCAGGAAGAAATAGAAAATATGAACAGACGAATAACATGCACTGAAATTGAAACTTTGACTAAAAATCTTCCAGAAAACAAAAGTGCAGGACCACTTGGCTTCACATGAGAATTCTACCAAATATTTACAGAAGAGCTAACACCTACACTTCTCAAATGCTTTCAAAATATAGCAAATGGAGGAACTCAGCCAAAAGCATTCTACGAGGCCACAATCACTCTTATATCAACACCACACAAACATGTCACAAAGAAAGAAAACTACAGGCCAATATCACTGATGAACATAGACGCAAAAATTCTCAACAGAATACTAGCAAACAGAATACAACAGTACATTAAAAAGATCATACACCATGATCAAGTGGGGTTTATCCCAGGAATGCAAGGATTGTTCAATATATGCAGATCAATCAACTTGATACACCATATTAACAAATTGAAGGAGAAAAATCATATGATCATCTCAATCGATGCAGATAAAGCTTTCAAAAAAATTCAACACTCATTTATGATAAAAATCCTTCAGAAAGTAGGCATAGAGGGAACTTCCCTCAACATAATAAAGGCCATATATGACAAACACACAGCCAACATTGTCCTCAATGGTGAAAAAGTGAAACCTTTTCCACTGAGATCAGGAACAAGACAAGGTTGCCCACTCTCACCACTCTTATTCAACATAGTTTTGGAAGTTTTAGCCACAGCAATCAGAGAAGAAAAAGAAATAAAAGGAATCCAAATTGGAAAACAAGAATGAAAGCTGTCATTGTTTGCACATTACATGATACTATGCAGAGAGAATCCTAAAGTTTCTACCAGAAACCTACTAGATCTAATCAATGAATTTGATAAAGTAGCACAATACAAAATTAATGCACTGAAATCTCTTGCATTCCTATACACTAATGATGAAAAATCTGAAAGTGAAATTAAGAAAACACTCTCATGTACCTTTGCAACAAAAAAGTAAAATATCTAGGAATAAACCTACCTAAGGAGAAAAATGACATGTATGCAGAAAACTATAAGACCCTGATGAAAGAAATTAAAGATGATACAAATAGATGGAGAGATATACCATGTTCTTGGATTGGAAGAATCAACATTGTGAAAATGACTCTACTACGCAAAGCAATCTACAGATTCAGTGGAATCCCTATCAAATTACCAGTGGCATTTTTCACAGAACTAGAACAAAAAATTTCACAATTTGTATGGAAACACAAAAGACCCCGAATAGCCAAAGCAATCTTGAGAAAGAAAATGGAGCTGGAGGAATCAGGCTCCTCCACTTCAAACTATAGTACAAAGATACTGTAATCAAGACAGTATGGTACTGGCACAGAAACAGAAATATAGATCAATGGAACAGGATAGAAACCCAGAGATAAACCCACGCACATATGGTCACCTTGTGTTTGATAAGGGAGGCAAGCATATACAGTGGAGATAAGAGAGCATCTTCAATAAGTGGTGCTTGGGAAACTGGGCAGTTACATGTAAAAGAATGAAATTAGAACACTCCCTAACACCATACACAAAAATAAACTCAAAATGGATTAAAGACCTAAATGTAAGGCTACACACCATTAAACTCTTAGAGGAAAACATAGGCCTAACTCTGTATGACATAAATCACCGCAAGGTTCTTTTTGACCCACCTCCTAAAGAAATGGAAATAAAAACAAAAATAAACAAATGGGACCTAATGATACTTAAAAGCTTTTGTACAACAAAGGAAATCAAAAACAATACAAAAAGACAGCTGTCAGAATGGGAGAAAATATTTGCCAATGAAGCAACTAACAAAGGATTAACCTCCAAAATTTACAAGCAGCTCATGCAGCTCAATAACAAAAAACAAAAAACCCAATCCAGACATGGGCAGAAGACCTAGATAGACATTTCTCCAAAGAAGATATAGTGATTGCCAACTGACACATGAAAGAATGCTCAGCATCATTAATCATTAGAAAAATTCAAATCAAAATTACAATGAGATATCACCTCACACTTGTCAGAATGGCCATCATCAAAAAATCTACAAACAATAAATGCTGGAGAGGGTGTGGAGAAAAGTGAACCCTCTTGCACTGTTGGTGGGAATGTCAATTGATACAGCCACTCTGGAGAGCAGTATGGAGGTTCCTTAAGAAACTAAAGACAGAACTACCATACGACCCATCAATCCCACTACTGGGCATATACCCTGAGAAAACCATAGTTCAAAAAGAGTCATGTACCAAAATGTTGATTGCAGCTCAATTTACAATAGCCAGGACACGGAAGCAGCCAAAGTGTCCATCAACAGATGAATGGGTAAAGAAAATGTGGCA
>NW_020172476.1:0-32215 GCF_003031525.2 Neophocaena asiaeorientalis asiaeorientalis
AATAAACCTACCTAGGGAGAAAAAAGACCTGTATGCAGAAATCTATAAGACATTGATGAAAGAAATTGAAGATGATACCAACAGATGGAGGGATATATCACGTTCTTGTATTGGAAGAATCAATATTGTGAAAATAACTATAATACCCAAAGCAATCTACAGATTCAATGCAATGCCTATCAAATTACCAATGGCATTTTTTATGGAACTAGAACAAAAAATCGTAAAATTTGTATGGAGACACAAAAGACCCCGAGTTGCCAAAGCAGTCTTGAGGCAAAAAAACAGAGCAGGAGGAATCGGACTCCCTGACTTCAGACTATACTACAAAGCTACAGTAATCAAGACAATATCAAGTAATCAAGGCACAAAAACAGAAACATAGATCAATGGAACAAGATAGAAAGCCCAGATTTAAACCCATGCACCTACGGTCAACTAATCTATGACAAAGGAGGCAAGGATATACAATGGAGAAAAGGCAGTCTCTTCAAAGAGTGGTGCTGGGAAAACTGGAAAGCTACATGTAAAAGAATAAGATTAGAACAATCCCTAACACCATACACAAAAATAAACTCAAAATGAATTAGAGACCTAAATGTAAGACCGGACACTATAAAACATTCCATAGTGATCAAAACAGGAAAACAGCTTTATCTTCATAGAGATTACCTTCTAGTAGACCTATATTTAACAATTCAAGAATGTACAGAGCTTAGAATAAATATGGGCATATAAAAATGTTTTTTCATTTTACTTACATTTGATATTTTGGACCTGAATGCAGGAAGATATGTGTGTGTGTGTGTGTGTGTGTGTAATGTGGATTTCCTTTTAGAGGTGATTTTATTTACATGACATTCTCTAATCAAAGAAATAGAAGAAAAAGATAATAATAGAATTTTGATTTTGAAATTTAGAAGCTGAAAGAAACCAAAGAAGTTATTTGGTGAGACCCTCTAGTTTTAAAGATAAGTGAGAAACTACCTGAGTTGCCAAAGCCACATAGTGGGCTGAGCCAGAATTATAGTTTAGATAATCTAATGGATCAGGAATAATACTAATCTACCATTATGCATAAGCACAATAAATGAGCATGAGGCAATGATGAAAAAAAGCTTTGATCAGGACAAGCCTAAGCACAAGTCCCTCCTTCCAAATCAACAATGTTCCATTAGTACATTTTGAGTAGATTAATCCAGTTACACCATCCAGTAATCCAGCTACACCATCACAAAATTCCCATTTCTCCTTAAGCAACCTGAAAAGACTTTTATACATGATCTCTGAAATCTAGATATATTTGTTAGTAGAATTTCTTCAGTGAAACTTAACAGTGAATCAAGCAATTAAATTAAAATTAAAAGTATTAGCATTAAAGTCTTCATCCTTAACTTCATCCAAGAGGTTTTGAGAACAGCCATGAATCAGGTGTTAGAAAAACATGCTGCTAAGTGTTAGCAATTTCACTTAATAGGCAAGAGACAATGGGAAATTATTTAGCTTCCATGTGTTGAACTTCATTTCCGGAAAATAAACAAACTTATTTACAGAATATTTGTAAAAACAATAGAATAATTCATGTAAAACACTTCCTGCAGAGCCTGATCCTAAATAAATAACAAGTAATCTTATTCCCATAACAATTTGCACAGGTTAATATCTATGCTGTTTGTACAAATATATTATCTCATTAAATTCTCACAGCACACATTCTGTTAGGCATGAAAGATGTTGTTCCACTTTATAGATGAGGAAACTGAGAATGGTTATCAATGGTTATCAATGGTTAAGAATGGTTATGACTTCCTTCCCCAAGATCACATTTTTATTGGCCAACAAAACCCCGATCATTATTAGCCTCTGAATACAGTGTTCCCTCCACTATACACTGACTTGAATTCTCTGTTGAATATATTCAAGTCTTATTTACTCTCTTGAGGAGGCTCACAAATGATAATCTTTGCCCTACAAAGAGTAGATCTCCTTCAAAGCTGTGTCTAGGGAGTTGTATCACTTTCTAGATGGATTACTCCAGCCTACAGAGATCTAATTTTCTTACAACTCAGTATCACATCTCCAGAGCTTTATTTCTCCTCTAATTATTTCTTGTTTTGTAATTTTGTCTCCACAAGTTGATTTTAATTCTCTTGAGGATAGAAACCATGCTGAACACATTTTTAAAGATTTAATAAACATTCTACATTTATTTACTGCCCTTTCACAGTCCCAAGGAAACAAACACAGTCCTTCAGCCAGTTAATTTTTATTGTGACTTTCCTTATAGTCCAGTTCAAAGACAAGGAAAGTGAAATTTAAACCCCTGCTCCTAGACACTTCCTTCTTATCTTTTAGATCTCATCTTAAATGCCATCTGTACACAGTGGCTTTCCTATTCACATTAAAGTATTGCATCTCAAATATTATCTTTATTTTATAGTGTCTATCTCAGGACTAACTTTGTTTTCTTCATAATACTTTATCACAGTTACTTGTTATTGCTTTTATGTATCTTTTGTGTTTATTAGAATGGAAGCTCCAAGGGGGCAGTGCCTATGACAGTCACGTTTATGGTTTCATCCCCAATGAATAATCATAACTCAAAAAATGTTTCCAGAATAAATTTGTTACCAAATTCAAACTTGTACTGCTTGCCACATGACAGGCCATGAGGTGCTGGGGCAAGGAATGTTGACTTTATTCAGAAAGCCAGCAGACTGAGTAGATGGTGGGTTAGTGTCCCAAACAACCATCTTACCCAAGATAGAACTCAGACCTCTTTTATACAAAAAAGGGAGGGGGTGTGGCTGGTTGTTGCAAACTTCTTGGTGTTGGAGTCCTTTGCTCTTTCAGCTGTCCAGGTAGGTCTGGTCACAATGTTCCTATAAGCCTCCAACAAGACAATTGCTATTTTCTGTTCTGCAACGTTTTACCTCTATATGACTGAAAAGTGTTATACCTTTAAAGGTCAAACCTTGCAAGTAGAGCCTTGAGAAGGGTTACCATGTATATTTCAGGCTATAGGAAACATTCTTTCACAAAGGTGCAGACCCAACATAACTAAGCACAGGCAACAGAGCACAAAGGTTAGAGCTAAAGGAATAGACCCAAGATGGAGTCAGATTTGTTCTTCTCTGTTACAAATTTATCAATGTGGTTTAAAGGGAAACACCTCCCAAATAATATATATCAACAATATTTATTGAAAGTTTCAGTGTTTATCAACCTTCAAATATAGTTTTGACTATATTTCTGTTTTAATGTAACACTTGTCTGTATGTGTCTTCACTTTCTTAGAGAGAAATGTTTATTTCTCAAGGCCAGAGCTGATATTCAGCTAAATGTTCTGATTTGGCCATATCCTTCATTAAAATATTAAAACATTTTGAGTGTAAATAACTTCTCCCCCAAGATTCATATTCTACCCCACTTCACTCACCCCACACAAACACACATGTTATTTACACTCAAAATGTTTTAATATTTTAATGAAGGATATGGCCAAATCGGAACATTTAGCTGAATATCACATGACACAACAAATAATGAGTGAATATCTAGTAAATCAGAGGACTTTTAGGAACCAGCAATCAGTTTCACCACAAGTCAAGGTCTAAGCTTCATGATGTAAAATATTATAAAAGATGAACAGAGTTTCTGGTAAGGTTATTTGAATAAAGTCTAGTGGTCTTAATATTACTGTAAACAATGGAGTTTATAACTCCAGTTCTGAGCTTCCAAAGTTGATGCAATAAATTTGGCACCCAAAATCATTTAGGATTTTTGTATGTTTCTGTATCTGGATAAAATATGGTAGTAAAATAGAAAGGAAAGGATTCCTGTGGCCACAAAGGACACATGGTATAGAAATGTATAATGAACCGTTTTCATTATATGACATATATCTTATATTAATTAGAAATTACGTGAATTGAAAGGAAATTTGCATTAAAATTTTGCTTACTATTACTTATGTATAAGTAGACTTGGAGATGTATGGCATTGGTTAACTTAGTCAATAAAATGAGAGAAGAGAGAATAATAAAATAAAGAGTAAAAAGAAGGGTAAAAGAAGGGAATAAGAGATAAAAAGTGTCCAAAGAGAAGAGTTGGTAGGTATGAGGAGGAGTATAAAAATGATGTCTTTTTGATTTTTTAAATATTTTGGTGATAACAGTTTGTATTAAAAATGCTTCATAGAGTAGTTATTAATTGAAAGAAATCACTCTAAAGAACCTAACTTGTCTTTATCAAAATCTCCTTCTTGAGCTTTAAATACTCTTTCTGGAAAATTCTGTGCATATTGTAACCTTTATCCTCATTCTTATACTCTTTCTTAAATCAACTATAATGTCGATTTGGAAATTGGATTCTAAGTTATGTACCATGACTATTATTTTAATATATTTTTTAATTGTTCTAGCTTTTACAACAATTTTGTCACTCCCATATGTTTTTGATCATCTCAAGGCAGAGTCTCAAGGATCTAATGTCCTACCTTTAGGAAAGAAAATAGTGTGTGCTGGTTATAGATACAGGCAACTAAGTTAAATTTGCAGCCACATCTTTTCACTGCTTGCTTTTAGGAGAACAGATATATCTTGTAATCAAGTATCATAGGAATTTAATATTTAATTACAAATCTATTTAATAAATATTGTCCTTTAGAATGTTAATACTCTATTACAACAATCTTTTTTCCATGTTTTTTCCAGTTATATTTCAAAGCTCAATATCATTCAGGTTTTTTTTCAGAATACCATGGATACAAATAGCGCTGTATACTCGACAGGATTATGTGAAAAAACCTATGTTGCTGAAAGAAGAATTTGCTGTTGACTTTGAGAAATGTTGTATTTTAGGGCATATGTCTTCACTAGTGACTATCATGTTGTTAATTGCCACGGAGATATTAAAATTAGTTCAAGTTTTCCAATTTACATTGAAGATGGCCCTAAACATTATCACTCCCATATCCTATCTTTTCATCCCCTAACATTATCATATATGTATAAGTTGTATTTCTTAAAAATATTATAAATACGTAACTTATATAAGATATTAAAAGAGCTGGTTTAAGGTTCACTGTAATCCTTTGTGGTAAATTAATGCTGAAGTAGACATTTTAGGTATGGTTAATCCAAAGAATTGAGATGTTGTTTGGACAGTCAATAGAGAAACCAAACACAAAAGACCTATGATGTTTTTCTTCGTCCTTTCTAAACATTTCAAGTTGGTCTAAATTCTTTCTCTCACATCAGTGTTTCCAAACCTGGGGTGAATAAGCTGAACCAGGTAAGGAGCAGCTATGTCCAGCCAGTAATGGTCACAGCCAACTGATGTGGACACACATAGGTACTGTGAGCCCAGGGGTTGGTCACCATTTAGCTTTTTCTTTGATTGATCTAATTCCACATTCAAAATACCCTTAAATATATATCTACCCATGAAACCGTACAGCATTTTAATTTATGTCATTTTAAACATTTTTCAGCAACTATACTATTTCTATTAACCAACAGCTTTTTTTTTTTTAATTTTCAGAGGGTCTGTGAAAAATGCTAGAGCTAATTACTTGTAATTTCACATCAATTTACTAATTTCCAGCCCAACAAGACTTCCCCTGTCATCAAAGTGCTGGGAGTGTCTTCTACCAGCCTCAAACCACCTGGCTCATCTTAGGACTTAATCACACTTTATCCTGTTTTAAAACCTGTTTGTGTATTTTTCCTCTTTGCATAAATTTGAAATGGTGTCTATGAAATGTTTTATAACGCCATTAGCAGGCATATCCCTTATCCCAGAAGGTGCTGTTGGGTAACAAAAAGCTGAGATTTTAGAGGGTAAAATATATGAAAGCCTCCTACAACCACTTAAACTTAGGAATTGGAATGAAGAACATTGTTAAGATCACTTGTCTTTCCTATATATACCTAGGATAGCTTTTTTTTTTTCTTTGCGGTATGCGGGCCTCTCACTGTTGTGGCCTCTCCCATTGTGGAGCACAGGCTCCGGACGTGCAGGCTCAGTGGCCACGGCTCACAGGCCTAGCCGTTCCGTGGCATGTGGGATCTTCCTGGACCGGGGCACGAACCTGTGTCCGCTGCATCGGCAGGAGGACTCTCAACCACTGCGCCACCAGGGAAGCCCTAGGGTAGCTTTTAAGAAACTAATTTTTATCTTATTCAGGGAAATGGAGTAATTAATATGAATTAAAAGAGTCACACATAAGAGGTAAGATATTTGTACCTTAAATATGATTTTTTTTTAGAGTGGAGATATATACATGTATTTATTTATTTTTAACATCTTTATTGGAGTATAATTGTTTAACATTGTTGTGTTAGTTTCTGCTGTACAACAAAGTGAATCAGCTATAGGTATGCATATATCCCCATATGCCCTCCCTCTTGCGTCTCCCTCCCACCCTCCCTATCCCACCCCTCTAGGTGGTCACAAAGCACTGAGCTGATCTCCCTGTGCTATGCAGCTGCTTCCCACTAGCTATCTGTTTTACATTTGGTAGTGTATATATGTCGATACAACTCTCTCACTTCATTTCAGCTTACCCTTCCCCCTCCCCGTGTCCTCAAGTCCAGTCTCTACGTCTGTGTCTTTATTCCTGTCCTACCCCTATGTTCTTCAGAACCATTTTTTTTTTTACATTCCATGTATATGTGTTAGCATATGGTATTTGTTTTTCTCTTTCTGACTTACTTCACTCTGTATGACAGACACTAGGTCCACCCACCTCATTACAAATAACTCAATTTCATTTTTTTTTATGGCTGAGTAATATTCCATCGTATATATGTGCCACATCTTCTTTATCCATTCATGTGTCAGTGGACACTTAGGTTTCTTCCATGTCCTGGCTATTGTAAATAGTGCCGCAACGAACACTGCAGCACTTAAATATGTTTTTGATTTGATTAAGTTTTGGGTACCAATTGCAGTCCGTCTACTAATAAATTCTCAAGTAAAATTAACCATGGCCATCAGTGCTCAAAGTTTATGGTGCAGCACCATGATCAAGAGTAGAAAATAGAGCAAATAACAGAAGAGTGTCAATTTATTAAAATAGTTAAATTTAGGGCTTCCCTGGTGACGTAGTGGTTGGGAATCTGCCTGCTAATGCAGGGGACACGGGTTCGAGCCGTGGTCTGGGAGGATCCCACATGCCGCGGAGCAACTGGGCCCGTGAGCCACAACTACTGAGCCTGCGCGTCTGGAGCCTGTCCTCCGCAACAAGAGAGGCCGCGATAGTGAGAGGCCCGTGAACCGTGATGAAGAGGGGCCCCTGTTTGCCACATCTAGAGAAAGCCCTCGCACAGGAACGAAGACCCAACACAGCAAAAATAAATAAATTAATTAATTAAAAAAATAGTCAAATTTAGGTTTACCAAATCAGTATGTAAAATTTCAGAAAAATTATACAAATAGACCACCACTTAATTGTCTTTTACAATACAGTATAACTCTCTGAATCCTTCATAACATGCCCTTAAAATGTTTATTTTTGTCACTGAAAGGATTAAACACATTAAAAATGTATATTTTAATGTAAAGTGATTGTCCCTAGATAGCTCTCTAGAACTCCTTAAAATTGGTGCAAATATGTTTAGAAAAGCTTTTTGGAACCCTTACTCATAAGACAAAAGATCTATAATGTATATGAACACTGGATTTTGACACTGAAAAATATCATCTTACAAATACCATAGACTCTTGTGGTAAAGAGAAGGAAAGGATAGTTTATGTCTATCCTATCCTCTGCATTTGAAAAATAAGCAATCCTACTTGGCAGCAAAAGGGCTTTATGAGATCTACGCTCTAAACCAATAGGGCAAATTCCCCCAGAGCGCCCTTTCAATTTCATTTCCAATCCTAAAGGGGGGATTAGTGTAGTCTTATCCTCTGATAGACAGATATGTCTTTTAGGACGTGGAGACTTAACATTTAATAGACATGATCTGTGCAATTTGCCAGAGCTAAAGCCTAGTGTCAATTTATATAGTAAGGAAGAGGAAGTGTATTTTTTGTTCATTTCCTTATAATAAGAGGTCTGTTAAGCACATTTTGGTACATTTTATCTCTCTGCTTACATTTTATACACTCAGAGGCTAGAGATTTCCCCAATAATTCCAGCATAATGTCCTCTGTATAAAGAAACACAAGTTTAAATAAAATACAACATGGTTATAGTGCTGTGTATACCCCTGTGCTGTGGACAAGGACAGATACTGCCTATCTCCTTGGGACAGCCAGAGTTTCCCCAACCATACTGAGAACTTCACCTAGA
Source organism: Neophocaena asiaeorientalis asiaeorientalis (assembly GCF_003031525.2). Classification (NCBI taxonomy): domain Eukaryota; kingdom Metazoa; phylum Chordata; class Mammalia; order Artiodactyla; family Phocoenidae; genus Neophocaena; species Neophocaena asiaeorientalis. The sequence goes on from NW_020172476.1 coordinate 8,303, forward strand.
AAATCTAACATCTGTAGTTTGAGATTTGGGGTCATGAAGGTGGCTCATTTAATAGCTATGCTTGAGCTGATGAAAGTGAGGAATTCTTCTAAGGAGATAATACGCAATAGGAAACTAGATAAAATGTCTCACAAATTACTGAAAGCCTAAAAGCTCAGATTTCTCCTTATATCAGCAATGTAGTTCATATTTAAACTGACACATAGATGAGAATAATATCTAATGGCTGGTATTTCTGGCTTGATTTAAGGAAATGAGCCTGTTGGCTAGATTTCTGTTGTTCTTTTCATTCAAAAACAGTTTAAGTTCTTATTTTGTTCCAGATGCTGGAACTAGTGCAGAGCTGGCCACACCTGCTCTTGACTTAAACTGTCTGGTGTTGGAAACAAAAATGTAAATAATATAAATTATGAAAACATAAGTGTCATTAACTACCCTAGACAGAGCATATATGTCGTGGGACATTAAGATTTACATGATTATTCTCCTAGTTCTCATAACCGCTCATTTAAATGAAAACAGGAAGAAAATGGACATAAAATAAAATTTGGGATTGTTGGTAGGTTTAATTATTCAATAGCTTTTGACTAAATTTTAATTAACCTTTAACAAGCATAATGTAAAATTCATTTCCTTTGACTACTTACATGCTACCAGATTTACTAATGCATAGAATATGACCAAAAATGCAGAAATTAAAGTAAAATAAAACTCAGTTTATTTGGACAAAAGCTGTTAAGTTGCCCTATAGCTATGTGATATAACTCGGTAATAGGCAATAACAGTAGCAGAAATAAAGAGTAAGGAATATGTTCCTGAAATATTAAGAAATTAAAATTAGAATGATTTGGTAATAGGCTAGAGAAGGGAAAGGGAAAACTCCAGGATGAATCTTAAATACATGGTGTTACAACAGACCAAGAAATAAAGTGTAGAAAATAAAGAGCAAGAGAGCAAAATGATGGGCTCAGTTTCAAAGGTGTTGAGAATGAAGTGTCAGCACCTAGTAGTACATAGTAGCATCTCAAAAATAGTTGTTGAATAAATGAAAAACTAGCTGGAGGTGTCTTGCAGGAAACTGGACATATAAATCTGGGCTTAAAGGTGAAATGAGGGGAAAGGGAAGTATATTTGGGACAGTTAAGCCTAAATGAGTGATGAGAGGAAATAAATAGCAAATAATTGTTATTTGGCGCTATCCAACACTGAATTCCCCTTCTTACATGGAGGACTTCTCATTATATGTAATACTGAAGGGACATAGCAATATTAATTCCCTCCTCAAGAAATGAAGTGGAAAGATTCTCCCATAGTCTGCTTTCTGGCAGCATGTGGCCAAAATTCAAACCCCTGAATGGTTCTCTCACAGATTTTATTATGGAATGAGGGACACAAAGACTGAGAATTTGATTTCTGTAACTACAGGGGTGGACAGAGATGCCTTGCAATGTGGCATCCTGGCCACAATGTTCTTGTTAAGAAGATGTCATTGTACTTTCTATGCCTTGGATCTGCCTTACAAGTGCCTTCGTTCCTACTCATTTTCCAGGCAGATTGTCTACACTGTTGGATTCCATGCTGTTGATATTCAATAAATTCCTCTAATTCTTTTTTTTTTGAATCCTTTCATTCTTAAGATAATATAAGCAAGAACCTTGGCTGACACAGGAAATATGCAGAATGAGAATATCAGTGGGCTACAAACCTACAGAAAACCCCAATGTCCATAAAATTAGAGGGAACTCTAATGGACAAATAGAATACCCCTTGACCAATTAAGAGTTATCTAGAGTCAAATCAGAAGTATTTTTTGCTGCCATTGTTTTCTTTATCTCAGTCCATATATTAGAAAAAGCTTATCAAGCCATATGGAAGCTTATCAGACCACCTCCTGGTTCTGGGACTAAGACATATGTAAATATATACACATATAGGATTCCTGTTCACTGATTAAAAACACAAAGTCCAAAGGTGCTAGACTTGTCTTAGTATACACTTATACAATGTATATTTATAATGAGTATACAAATTCAAGCTGCTTTCATTTTTTTATACTTCTCCCTAGACTGTTTTTCTTCTAGTTCCTTGGGATAAATGTATGTTCCCTATTATTCTAGTTCTTTACAACAAGCTTCAGCAAAGATTTTTTTTTACATGTGAGTCCACTGGGAAATTTAAATAAATAAAATGGCTGTTGGTTACAGAATGACCACAATACCACAAATCATATTTTCAGTATAAGGCATGCTAGAACACAGTCCTGGCTGTTACATATTAGAATCAATTATTTTTTACTAAGATGAAATAGAAGTGATTAGACACATAAAATAGAATGGCAATTTCCCTTCAAATTTCATTTAAAATATTTTTCTTCTTATTAACCACATCACCCACTATCTGTAAGTAATTTAGCTTCCTTGAAAAGCATCATGAATATAAAATAACCAAAAATGGTTTGACACTGGGACTTCACAGAATCCATTATCTGGCTATTCATAAATATTAAATTGTGACTTGAAGTATTATGGTATCTGCCCCAAATTCTGTTCTCCTAGTGGATAGTAGGATGATTCTTTTGAACCTTAATTATGAAACTGAAGCCTCTAATTTCCTGTCAATTCAGGGGTCAGGAATGAGGCAGGAGTTAGCACAGATCAGTGGACAGATAATCAGGACACAGAAGGACGCTGAGAAGTAATAATGTAGACTTACCACATAATACAAAGAGAAATAGTAAACCCCTAATTGCTGGTGATATTAACTAGGAAAGTTGTTTCACTTCTGGATACATTTTCTTGCATTAACTTTAAACAAATTAAATAGAACACAGACTTAGTACCACTTGTTTGAGGAAGCCCTGCCCTTTCGGGGTCTTGACTTAGTCTCTCCTTTGGTTGTTTTCCACCAGGGGCAAGGAGCCCAGAGAGCCACCAAGCTGTGGGCGTGCAGGGCACATGTCCCCTTTTCTAGCCATGTGCTCCATATACACTTCCAAGGCTGAGAGGGCAGATTACATTGCCCTTGTGGAAAAGCATGAAGTTTACAGAGTGGCCCACTGGAAGTATTTTAGGGGAGGGTGGTGAGGGAGTGAGGGGTGAGGGGAGTGGGGGGTCAGTAGCGCTTCTCTTGTGCCAGAGGGAGTCTAGGGACTGTCCCTTCCTGTACTGTCATGTTCCAGCTTCATGTGCCAAGGGGTCTACAAATACAGAATTTGAACCCTGACTTTCTATGTTATGAATGTTATACATTCCCTTGATGTATAACATTTAAATCTTTAGACACTGATATGCAAGTCAACTTTGTATTCTTTCGCTGGGAGACACCTACAGGACTGTACATGTGGCACTAACCAAGTCGAGGTTTGAAACCAGGGTCCTGTCTGATGACTAAGTTGTGGTAGGTATTGTTTGATTTAAAATATGGGCGATTGAGGAAGACAAAAATCTGTTCCAAGCCAAGTGGCTCAAATAAAAGTAAGCATCCTTCTGAGGATAGATAAATATATATATATATATATATATATATATTAGAAATGACAAATCAGGTAATGAGAGGAACCACACATACCATCATTCTGGGTACCTAGGATGAGTCACGTGCCAGGAATGGCAGGTAGGAAGTATGAGTGTCTGGTGGAAGAAGGAAAGTAGAACATAGCAATGCTTAATTTCAAGTGAATAGCAATGTCTGAATTTTAAGTAGGGAATGTAATGTCCCATACTTAACATAATATATAGTATAGTGAGGTATCAGTATAAAGGAATATTTAAATTTCTTTGTTGTTTTGCTTTCAGAGAATTTTGATCTTTGTAAACTCTCTTTCAAAAAAGTTTTCTAATTTTAGATATCATATGTATGGAAAATTCTGAAAATATAGAAAGGTATCTTCTTAATCTAAGTAAAATTACCTGTAATAATATCTCACAGGAAGAAAGAAAATATAGTCACTTTGAACACATATTTCCTTGCTTGATATAGAGAAAATCATGTAGTATATGTATCTTACTTTTTATCTTAACTTCTTGTCATGTATCATTAAACTTTTTCATATTAGATGGTGAACTTATAATAATTTCACAACAATCCATTGAATGGATAAAGATTTTATAGCTTTTATAGACTGGATAAATTGATATTTAGATCATCTAGGTTTACTTTATTATAAGTAAATGGAAAGGTAAATAGATTTGTTCATACATTTTTTAAGGTGAGTATTTTATTTTGTTTTCTTAGCATGAATTTCTGAATTTAATTCTCTGGATAGAATACATAAATATTTTTAAGACTCTTTTTTCATGGCCCTAAATTTTCCTCCTAAAATTTTCTACCATTTATACTCCAAACAATGAACTATTGTCTCACTACATGGTTTGGGCATAACCTGATAGACTGAGATAAAGACGTAGGGTCAGTTTTAACAAAGTCTCTGAGTCCAGGATACAAGCAAAATTTCAAGACAAAAATATATTTCAGGTTATAAGCCATATTTATCCAATTCATTTATGTAAAAAGTCCTAATGGAAGATTTCATTTATGTCTTATTTCATTCTTACTGTATGTTATCATGCCAATTTATATTTTTTCATAAATAAGCCTGAATTTGGCTTTTTTTCTCCAAAATTATATAAGGAGAGTTAAGAAGCTTTGCTATATATCAGTATGAGAAATTTCAGTAGGATTCTCAAGAGAAGAAACTACCTCACCAAGTGTCTCCGAAAGATAGGTCATTTAAACTGAAAGAAGCCACCTCAATGAAAGCCCGTGTGCAGCAACGAAGACCCAATGCAGCCGTAAATTAATTAATTAAAAATATTAAAAAAAAAAACTCCATGGTCTTAACGATCATGGTGCGCGTCATTGTTTAAGAAAATCAAATGATTTCCCATTGCCATTTATCGATTTTTACAAAGTTTGATACACGGCTGTTTTGAAGAATTTCTTGTTGTAGCAAAGAAAAATCAGATGTATAAAGAAAAATCATTCTTTTAGAATTAAAGAATAAATCTAGCCTTCAGAATTTTCTTGGAGCTGAAAGAACCTAAAATAGCCCTTGATCCAACTAACTATATTAAATAAGGGACTGGTATCCAGAACATTTTGGTGACTCAGAACATTTGAGAGCTGTGGTTAGTGAATGATACAACCAGAATTAAAATACAGATCTCCTGGATTCCATTGTAGTGCTTATATATAGTTATACCAGTTTCTAAACAAAATCACATACATAGTTTGAACTAGACGGTAGTTTAACTAGATTAGACTAAGTGCTTTTCACAGGGCTTGAAAAATGAATTACAAACATGACTTTTGTGAAAGTAAGCAAAATGGTAGGTATCCCCCAAATATAAAGCTCACATAGAAAGACCTATGAAATATTTTTGACAAATTCAGCTAAGAGTTGACAGCAGTTTAAACCACTCAGGAGTCAGTAATATAACATTGTGTGTGAATTTCGCTTGAGGAAATGCTATAATTTGCTTTCTTTTAAATGGAATCCAGTTCCAATTTCAGTGCTTGACAAAATCTTGCTAAATATAGCAGCAGGATTTTAAGAGTAATAGTGTTATCTACTGCTGTCTCTGTCTCAGAATCCCTGCTTCTGTAAAGAATCACAAAAGTTGATAACAAAACCTCCCTTCCCAATGAGAAATTTCTGAATTGTTAATTCCCTATTTACCAGTCAAAAATATTGGCCATGCTTATATACAATAAAAACAATTGGCCATACTTATAAAGGCAGGGAAAAGACACAGCTAAGGTTTGCAAGGACCAAGAGCAAGCATGAATTTCAGTTCTTTAGGACTGTTTTTGAAACTTTTGGCCTGGTTATAAATTATACTGGAAATAATAGGCTAATTTGTAAATTGATAACTTCCTTGATGACAATAGGAAATATCTATCAAAATTGTAAATGCATAAGCTTTGGTACTCCAGACTTTGGTATACCTTAAAAAATTTTTGCTACACCTTAAAAAATTTTTGCTACAGAAGTGCTTATATATATGAACAAAGATGCCCATGAAAGATGTTCCCTGTAGCAGTGTTTATAATGTAATGTGTAATATATTAAAATCATGTAAACATTAATCAATCGATGAATGGTTAAATAAAATAAGGGACACCAGGGCTTCCCTGGTGGCGCAGTGGTTGAGAGTCCGCCTGCCGATGCAGGGGACACGGGTTCGTGCCCCGGTCCGGGAAGATCTCACATGCCACGGAGCGGCTGGGCCCGTGAGCCATGGCCGCTGAGCCTGCGCGTCTGGAGCCTGTGCTCCACAATGGGAGAGGCCACAGCAGTGAGAGGCCCGCGTATCGCAAAAAATAAATAAATAAAATAAGGGACACCAATATCGTTAAATACTATAAGACTTTACAAAGGCTGAGGTTAAACTATTTATATTAATATAGAAACTTAGGTTAACATATATATATGTAAAAAAACTGTAAATCACAGAAAATATATAATTTAAATTAGGTTTTGATTATATCTATATGTAGATTACATAGATGATAGATATATTTACAGAGATAGATAGATATAAAAACAAAGTCATTTACAGGTAAGTTTATTAGTGGAGGAGTGGGGTTACAGGAAAAAGTTTTACTTTTTAACCTCTTGGTATTCATATTTTGCTTTACTAAGTTATATAATTTTATTGAATTAAGGGATTGAGCTTATTTTTCAAGTCAAAATGAATACTACCTTTAAGAACTTTTCAACTTTGAAATTTGATCTGGGGAAACAGTTATATATGTTACCACCAAAGGGAGTTTTATTAGAAGTTATGGAAAATAAAACATTATTGAAAATTGCCCTCTAGTTAGTACAAATTTCTTCCTTACACTGAAATTCTAGCAATCCATAATTGTCCTTGGATGACCAAACTGAATACAACCACCCAAGAAATTATTTCAAAAATATTTCTTCCAGGAGATAACCCTTCAAAACCCTTTCCTTTGGAGGCTTCATTTTCAATAGTTATCTAATGCCTGAGTTTCTGCTTCACAGGCTAGAGAGAGACATTTGTCTTCTGTTTATGCATGAACATGAACTTTTACATTTCTTCTACAAGATATTAAGTCTCAAAGTGCTTGAATGATTTGATTACCTACTTCAACATAGAGGGTTGATAATCACAGAAGACAGATCTATTGCTGGTAAATGAAGATCTGCCAATGATTTATTAGTGCTTTAGAACAGCGATGCAAGAGTTATGGCTGAGCACGCACTTCCATTATAAATATCTATTTTGCTTTCATTTTATGGCAAAAATCATGCACAGGCAGAAGGTTTCACTTCTTTAACCACAGTCTGAAATTATTCAGACAAAATTATAGCTCAGAAATTTGAGTTTAATTAAGATAAATCTATGGTTTTCCCTTTTTGTTGTGGTTTTTTAATGATATAAAAATCTCATTGTGAAATGCTGCAAGCATTTTATAGCATGTTTTATACAGGGGAATTTTGAAATACTCCAGAGCTTTGTGACACTCTGATATTACAGAAAAGTGATGTGTTTTGAAAAATGACACAAAAGAGACCACGTCAGTTAGTGAAATCATGACAAGGAGGCTAGTTGCCTTAGAAATCATTTTCCATTAATCTAACATTTTCTGAGAATGTTTTATTTAGAAAATACTAAAATCATTGGTCCACGCTGATGTTTTCCAGTGACTCACTTTGATGTCTAAACCAAACAATATTTTTGCTCTTATTGCCTTCTAAAATGTTGATAGATTTTGATTAAGTTTGATTTAACATTAAAGTATATTAAGTTCTGGATGCAGACATTTTCATCTGTATCTGATGCAAGACTGAGTCCAATATATGTCTCAAATGAATGTACCTTCAACATCTAAAGGAAATTCAATACATAAATACATGGTAGAGAAACATGTGATATTACTGGTTCAGGTATATAGTTTGCAGAACTATTTGTGAAAATTATTATATAAATATGGCCAAGTACTTGAAAAATAAAACTATTGTTTTTCAGGGTGAAGGCATAAAGAAAACTAACATTTGGTGAAAGCCTACTTTTGTGCTAGGAAATTTATAGCATTATCTCATTTTTTCCTTACACTAGCCTGGTATGGTAAGGAACTGAGTCTTACAGATGATTAATGACATGTCTAAGGTCTGAAGTCTTATAAAAACAAAAGCTTGGACTTGAATCCAGGGCTGTATAACACAAAACTTGTGCTCTTTCAACTGTGACTCTCTTTTCCTATCTAATTTTTAAAAAAAATAACAATGACAAATACATGTGTATACAGGTAGCTGTGTTTAAAAAAAACCCAAAGTTTTATTAATTCAACATATATTAAGCTAGAATGTAAGCTCCATGAGGGCAGGAAGCATGTCCATTGTGTTTCTTATTATGTACCCACCATCTAATTCAGTGCCTGGTGACAGCAAGTGCTCGATGAACATTGTGTGAGTGTATAAGTAGAAATAAAAGGTATTTAATATCCATTCAAATGAATATCAATAACAAATTATAATTCCTATGAATAATATAAATGCATAATTTATACACTATGTTTCAATGTTTGAGAACTTCCCAATATTTCAGTGCTAAGGCCACATTTATTACTGTGGTAAAAGACATAAATTTACCATCATAACCATTTTTACATGTATAGTACAGTAGTGTTAACTATATGGACCTTACTTTACAACAGATTTCTAGAACTATTTCATCTTGCAAAACTGAAATTCTATACCCATTGAACAGCTCCCCTCTTCCCCTTTACCCCAGCCCCCAGCAACCACCATTCTACTTTGTTTCTAAGAATTTGCCTACTTTAGACACCTCTTTTAGGTCCCTTTGTGCCTGCTACATTTCAATTAGCACAATTTTCTCCATGTTCATCCATGCTGTTCCAAGTGGCAGAATTTCCTTCTCTATTAAGGCTGAATATAACATTGTATGTGTATACTACATCTTCTTTATCCAATCATCCATTGATGGATATCTAGGTTGCTTCTACTTCTTGGCTATTATAAATAATGCTGCAATGAACATGGTTGTGAAAAAATCACTATGAGTTCCTGCTTTCAATTCATTTGGATATATACTGAGAAATGAAATCACTGGATCATACGGTAATTCTCTTTTTTAGTTTTTGAGGAACCTACATAATGTTTTCCATAGGAGTACACTATTCATTTTATAATACATTCCCACCAACAGTGTGCAAGGGCTCTGATTTCTCCTTATCCTCATCAACACTTGTTCTTTCCTCTTCTCTTTCCTTTCCTTTCTTCTTTTTTTTTTTTTTTCTGAAAGGGGCCATCCAATGGGGTGAGAGGTGATATCCTATTGTGGTTTTGATTTGCGTTTCCCTGATGACTACTGAATTTGAGCATCTTTTATATGCTTGTTGGCCATTTTTGTATTTTCTCTGGAGATGTGTCTGTTCAATGCCTTGCCCATTTTAAAAACTGGATTATTTGTTTTTGGTATCAAGGCATAGGAGTTCTTTATACACTCTGGATATTAACCCCTTATTAGATATATTAGATATATAGCTTGCAAATCTTTTCTTCCATTCTTTTCACTCTGTTGTTGCAGTTGCACAGATATTTTTAAGTTTAATGTAATCCCATTTGTCTATTCTTCCTTTTATTGCCTGTTGTTTTGGTGCCAAATCCCATGTCATAAAACTATATCCCTATGTTTATAATTTAAAAAGGAGTTCATAATTTCTGGTCTTATGTTTAGGACTTTGATGCACTTTGAGTTAATTTATGTATATGTGTGTATATATATATATATATACATGTATATGTATATACACATGTGTATATATATATATGTAGTGTAAAATAAGGGTCAAACTTAATTTGTTTGCATATAGATATCCAGTTTCCGCAGCATCATTTATTGAAAAGACTACCCTTTCCCCATTTGTTAGCCTTGGTACCCATGATGAAGAACATTTGAAAGTTACATGATGGTTAATTTCTGCAATTTGTATCCTGTTTCACTGGTCAAGATGTCTAGCTTTATGCTAGTACCATACTGTTCTTATTACTATAGCTTTGTAATATATTTTGAAATCAAAACGTGTAAAGTCTGCATCTTTGTTTTTCTTTCTTGAGGTTGTTTTGGCTATTTGAGGTCCTTTGAAATTCCACAACAATTTTAGAATTATTTTTCTATTCCTGACAAAAATGCCATTGAGATTTTGGTAGGGATTTCACTGAATCTGTATGTTGCTTGGGATGATATGGACATTTTAATTATATTAAATCTTCCAGTCTATGAACATGAGATGTCTTTCCATTTATTTGTGTCTTCTTAAATTATTTTCAGCAGTGTTTTGTGATTTTCAGTGTACACGTGTTTTGCCTCCTTGGTTAAGTTATTCCTAAGTATTTTATTATTTTTGATTCTATTATAAATGGAACAGTTTTCTTAAGTTGATTTTCAGATAGTTCATTTCTAGTACATGAAAATTCAACTGATTTGTGTGTGTTGATTTGTATCTTGCAAATGTGTGGAATTTGTTTATTAATTCTAACAAAATTTTTGTGGAATCTTTAGTGTTTTCTAGATATAAGATCATGTCATCTGGAAACAGAATTAGTTTTACTTCTTCCTTTCCAATTTGGGTGTATTTATTTCTTTTTATTGCCCAATGGCTATGGCTAGGATTTCCAGTACTATGTTGAATAAAAGTGGTGAGAGAGGATACCCTTGACTTGTTCCTGATATTAGAGGGAAAGCTTTCATTTTTCACCATTGAGTATGATAGTACCTTTGGACTTTTCATCTATGGTCTTAATTACATTGAGATTAGTGATTTCTATTCCTAGTGTGTTGGGAGTCTTTTTTTTTTTTTTAATCATGAAATGGTATCGAATTTTGTCAAATGCTTTTTTCTGTATAAATTGAGATGATCATGTTTTCCCCCTTTATTCTGTTAATGTTATGTATTACATTAATTTGATTTTCACATGTTGAACAATCCTTGCATTTTAGGAATAAATTTCAGTTGGTCTTGGTGTATACGTTTTTTAAATGACAAAACTGAAGCTCAAGGAGGTTAGTTAGTTAGCCAGAATTCAAACCAACTTCTGACTCATCTAGAAGCTTCCTGTTTAACCTATGTAGAAGTTTCCTGCCTTGGAAGCGTGGAATAGTGTGACTAGATGATTTGTGGTTTTGGTTTGAGAACTCCTTCGCTAATATTTAAAGTTCCTGATGACTGATTGATCACATTCTTGAATCAAAATTTCTGAACATGTCTCTTCTCTTATAACCTGCTCTTGTTTCATCTCCGATGTATCAATATTCTCCACTGCCTTATGCATAGCTCAAAGCCTGTTTTCCCTGACCCCCCCAGGTTTGTCCTGTGCTGCTATTTGCTGCCAGTGCCCTTCACCCAAGCTCCTCATTTCTTTCAGCAGCTATACATGTACTGAACACTGTATTTTGCTATAGGAACTATCTGGCAGCATTATCCCACTTGGACCACTGAGAAACACTTTATATTCTGAAAGGAAATGATAGATTGCAATAGGTGCCTCATGTTAGCCTATTGTTTTTATTTAATCAAACCAGCCAATTATAGGTAATTTAGAAATAATACAAAATTATTTGGTGTTTGGAGAAAATTACTAAATAGCCTGACTTTCTGGGAGGTAAGGATAAATGCCTTCAGTGACTAACACCAGGCTTGGGACACAGTAGTTGAAGTGAATTTGGGGCATGAATGAATGTATGCCTGAAAATGAGTTACTGAGGCATCCTGAATGATTCTCTACTTATGATTTTATTTCTTATATAAAACAAATGCATTACATTAGTAATTTCATTAAATTAATCTAAATCTAAGAACTGTGCAAATGCCATGTTATCTATATTAACTGTAAGGTGTGGTGATTAAGAAAGTGAGTCCCTTACAGAATAAAAATAAAACCCAACTTGGAAATAAAAAGAAAAGAAAAATGAAAATCAATCTTGGGTGTGAATCTACCAGTTATACATTATATGACTTTTGGCAAGTGCCCTGATTTCTCTGTGCTTCAGTTGATTTCTCTGTGCCTCAGTTGATTCATATGTCCTCAATAATAAATGTAAAGTCCTAACAAAGTACTTGGCACTTAATAAGCATTACATATTTTCTAGCAACTATTATAAGAGAAGAATAGCTTTAGGTTTAGTCATTTTTATCTATAGCTCTGGCTTGAAAGCCTGACTTGGGGACAGAATTTTAAACCCAGGTAAAGGTCCCCAAAATGAAAGTAAAAATGTTAATTCATAACAGTCCCTTCTGGAATATTTGTTGGTTAATTGAGATGCAAGGTAAATTTTCATCCCATAAAAGATAATAAAAATAACAATAATAATAACAGTAGCAATAACAAAAACAGTAACACTACACTCTGTGACAAATTCAAATCTTGTTACAGGCATGGTGAACCCCTTTGTATCAACTTCTGCTTTCAGTCACCTGTTTCTAGCTTTCAGTATTTTAGTCCTGAGCTGCAGAGTTTTCATCAAAGGGGAGAAAAGGTGGGTAAGCCACAGAGAATGAATACAGGATAATTTTGAGAATCACCTGAAAGAACAAGGGGCTTGCAGATTCCATTTAAATGTGACACCAGTTAGAGAGGGCATTCTGCAATCACAAACACACACAGCATCTATTGACTTCAGTTCTCTGGCTCTTTCCCTGCAGAGCAGATCCAAGCACAAAGCCCCCACTGTCTTCAAAAGGAAGCTTTGTGCTTGGATGGGCTCAGCAGGAAGAAGATAAGAAGCTGACCCCTGGTTCTTGTTCTTTTCCCAGATGTCTTTGCCTACAAGATACTGTGCTAAGGTATGCAAATCCTGTACAATTTTTAATATGTTCATAGGCAGGTTGTTTAAGAAATGGCAGTTGGGAAGTGCATTTTAGACTTCATTGTGCTGAGCTACATGATGGCAGACATACAAGTAGTCCTGAATTTGAACCTTGCACTTAGTTACTGTGATAAAAGTTAACCTTAGACCAAATCAAATATATCTTAACAAGTTGTTACATAGAGTCTATCTTCAACTGTATGCTAAAGCAACCTAAATACCTCTAAGCTAGCCAAGAATCCCCGTGATATTTTGGCTTGGCTTTGGAGATATTAAATGAAGAGTTCAGGTATTGTTCCCATTCTTACTCAATTCTTCCTTGGTTTCAACTCCATGAGGGAGAAAATTATCACACCTCTTTAGATTTGTTCTATATAGTTTATTAGATCCAAATGTGGTAAGAAACTCTGGACCAATTCTCTAAACCAGCTGTGTTTCTACATACTACAATATTGCATTTTGGACATAACTTTGCATGTTGTAATAGCACGCTGAATGATTGAGATAATTCAAATACCCTCAATGTTCGCTGTGGAGATGTAATTGAAGTGAGGCTGGACCAACATAGTTCAACATCACTGGACTGTATTTTCAGAAAAAAATGAAGAAAATTTAATAGAAGTTACTTTAAACATTGATTTTTAGAGTTATTGAGAATATATTAAATAACACTTCAACGTCTTTTTTTTTTTTTCTTAAAGTTCCATGAATTACTAAAGACCACCCTCCATTTAAAAAATCTGACTGAAATTTATACTTTTTACCCAGAGTGATTGTTTTCAAAGGCAATTCGATCTTTGAAGGATTCAAAGAAACTATATATATATAGTTTATACATATATATATACATATATATATGAGACTTTTGAAGATTGAATATTCTTACTGTATTCTTATATGGTGTATTTTAAATTTGGATTTTATTTTCCCAGGAGTGAGGAAATATTTCTTTGCATATATGCAATTGTGCTAATAAACTGAAGGAACTCAATGAATGTAAATTAGAAAAGAGTATGATATTTCTACTGTTTACTGGGAACACAAAATTTAAAAAATATATACATGCCTTGATCTGTCTCAAAAGAAGCAGCCATATTTCATTAAAAAATATCACATCATAAAGATTATTCTATTTTCTAAGAAATAAACTCTAGGAGGTTCAGTTGATTTTTATAATATTTTATAATAACTAGTCATAAACTTAAAATGTATTATTAAGAATACTCTAAATAACAATTACTCATGCAGCAATAGAATGCTTAGAATATTTAGTAAAATATTTATTTTCCTTATTCATTTTTTTTCATGATAGGTATTAGGTTTAATATGTCGTAATTAAAATGTTCAAATATATGCCAAAATGAAAATACAGCAACCCCCATATGATTTTAACCATCAAATCTGCAGTAAAATATTTCATCATTACTGCTTTTTCTCCCTTTTATTTTTTTTATAGGAGAATTCTAAGGCAAATCCCAGACATCATGTCATTTCACCCATAAATACTTCAGGGAATATTTTTAAATAATTTTGTGAAAAATAAAATAAAGGCATCTGCTAATATACCCGTGAAATGATCACATTTTAAAAATTACAACTTTTAAAAATACTGCCTAACATCCAGTCATTATTAAAATGTTCCCGATCGTCTAAAAATAGTTTTGATACAGTTTTCTCCTATGTATTTTATTTATTTATTTTTCTATTTCTAAAGAGTTTATAATTAAGAAAATAGAAAAACAGGAGACTCACAAATACACACCTATTGAGAACAAATAGTGAGTATATAATTTTTATAATGAATCAGTTCTTATAACTCATTTATGGGTTTAAAAGGAAGAAAAAAATGATGTTTATAACATAGATAGGATTTAAAAGGAAGAAAAAAGATGAGATATTTATAACATAGATAGGATTTAAAAGGAAGAAAGAAGATGAGATGTTTATAACATAGACAGAACCAAGTGGAATTTTACTATAAAAAATCTTATGAAAGGGTGTGAATTAGATGCTCTCTCTGGATTGCTCAGGACATCTTAAAAGGCCAACACTTAGTTCTTTTACTTTAATTGTCTACTACTTTCTTTTGGTAATGAGTATTGACGACTAGGATGAAGGCAGCTCTTTTCTATCATTTAATCTACATAAAATAATTCAATCTGTATTAGAAATAGTTCTGAGGGAAATACTGCATTACTTAATTTTTTTTTCTTTTTTTTCTTGTTTCTTTGACTCTTTTTTTTTAACATCTTTACCAGAGTGTAGTTGCTTTACAATGGTGTGTTAGTTTCTGCTTTATAACAAAGTGAATCAGCTACACATATACATATATCCCCATATCTCTTCCTTCTTGCATCTGCCTCCCATCCTCCCTATCCCACTCTTCTAGGTGGTCACAAAGCACCCAGCTGATCTCCCTGTTCTATGTGGCTGCTTCCCAGTAGCTAGCTATTTTACATTTGGTAATGTATGTATGTCAATACCACTCTCTCACTTCGTTTCAGCTTATTGAAGTTAAAGTTTACTTTAACTTGTTTGCATCTATAACAACACAGAAAAATATGATTCAATGTGTTTCATGAAAACCTGGTTGGAAGACATACACCCAGTCTATTTTACACTTAACCAATTTAATCTATTTGTTAAATATGTTCTCTAAATGTGAATGCATTTTCACTCTCTGTGCCTTTGCTCATGTTATTCTATCCTCCTGGAATATCCCTTCTCTTACTTCCCATCTTCTGAATATTTGCTCATCTTTAAAGTCTTGTTCAAATGTGAACTGTTCTCTGTGGTCCCTGGCTCTCTCAAATAATTCCAGGTGGAATTTATCAATTCTTTCCCAATACTTCCACAGCATTTTGTTCATGCCAACTATCAAAAATTAGATAATTGGATTGTATTTTGTAAAAATGAATAAGCAATCTCATAATTTTTACGGCATCCTATTTTACCAGTTCTGTGTGTACTGTTTTTGACATTCCTGCTTACCCTAACCAAATGCCATAAAGATATTCTCTTAGAATTTCTTCTAAAAGCTTCTTTGTTTTACCTTCACACTTAAATCTGCTCTCTTTCTATTCTCCTGGAGAGCTAGTGTAAAACATAATTATTACTTTCATAGATGTTTGGCTGAATTTCCTGGCAAAACCCTGGAATTTCCTCTGTGTGAATGTTTTAACTAGTGGATTTAATTATTTAAACTAGATTTAGTAATGCTCAGATTTTCTATTTTTTTAATGCATTAGTTTTGGTATTGTTTTTCTAAAAAGTTGTCCATTTTGTTTAATTGTCAAATACTTGTGAATATCCTCTATTTTTAAATGTCTGTATCACTGGTGGCAATATCCATTTTTCATTCTTTCTATTGACAATTGAGGTTTTCTAACACTTTTCTCTTTATCTTTCTTACAATAGGTTTGTAACTTCAACTAATATTACACAGAACCAACTTTTGGCTTTACTCACTTTATTTCTTATCCATTATTACATTTCAGTAATTTCTGCACATTATTAATTTTGTTGAGAATTTAACTTGATCTTCTTTTTCTAACTTCTTTTGGTGGATACCTAGATAATTGATAATCAGGTCTTTTTCTTTTATTACCTATCCATTGTAAGCTACACATTTTTATCTAATTACTATGTTATGGTCATCCATCAAGTTTCTTTATGTCATACCTTCATTACTTAGTTAACTATATTTCCCATTTTCCATGCTTCCTTTGTGCTTTTTGTCACCTATAACTTATTTAAAAGTGTTTTGCTTAATTTCAAAATATACGGGGATTTTTCTAGTTGTAAAATTGAACTGATTTTTAGCTTAATTTCACAGTGGTCAGAGTTTCTCTGAATCATTTCAGTCTTTTGAAACTTTTGAAGTTTGCTTTATGAGCTAGCATATTGTTAATTTTGGTACATTTTTTTATTTGGACTAGAAAAGAATGGTTATATTTCTGGTTTCAGAATTCAATATATTTCATTTAGATCAATCATGTTAACTTTGTGGCTCCAGTTTTCAGTTCAGGTTATGGTGAGGTTGTTCTTTCCTTTTTTAGGAGAGATGCCTGCAATTATTTCATTATGATAGTGAATTTATTTTTCTTTAATTTATTTTTCATATTTTTATCTCTATTTTTACTCTGTATTATTGGGTGCACACATATTTAAAAGTGTTATACAGAATGAAATGGCTCTTTTGTGGTTCTAAATATCATCTTTGACTTTAACAATGCTCTTGCCTTAAACTCAATTTTGGATGAAATTAGTATAGAAATGCCAATTTTTCTGGGAGTGCCATTGTACTTCATATCAGTTTCCATTCTTTTACAATTTATGTTTTCTTATATTTAGTATACCTTTTATAAGAAGCATATATATTTGGGTTTTGCATTTTTTACAGGCTGAGAATTTTATTCTTTTACTTGTAGTATGTGGTTCACTTGCATCTATTGTAACTACTGATATGGTGAGTTTATATCAACACCCTTCTGTTTGTTTTCTATTAGACCAATTAAAAAGTTTTGTTTAAACATTTGGCCATTAAAAAACTGATCTATTGTTTTTATCATTTAATCTTTCTTATTAACTTCTTAGATAATAGTTGCCTTAGTTTTTATCTTGGAGATTAAAACATGAATTTTACAGCACTCTAAATGCAACTCCTGCTAGAATCATTTATTGAGGTATAACTGATATACCAAAAGCTGCACATATAACGCACACAATTTGATTAATTTGGACATATGTATATACCCACGCTACTATCACCACAATCAAGGTAATAAATCTATTCATCACCTCCAAAAGTTTTCTTATGTTTTTTTTTTTCTAGTAAGAATGCTTAACATGAGATCTGCCCTCTTAACAAAATTTTAAGCATACAATACCGTATTTGTTAACTATAGGTATTATGTTGTATAACAGATCTCTAGAATTGTTCATCTTGCATAATTAAGCTTCATACCCAGGAAACAGCACTCTTCTTCAATTTGAAACCTTGGTGCTACCTTTTACATTACTGTTATCATGCATTTTCAATCTAGATACATTTTAAACATTATGACACATTACTAACTTTGCTTGCTATAGTCAACATTTATTTATGTTAATTCATATAATTATCCTTTCTATCATTTATTTTCCTCTAGCACACACATGGCTGAAAAACTTCCTTTTGGGTTTAATGTAATGGAGGCGTGCCAGTGCCAAAATGTCTGTTTTATCTTGTCTAAAAAAAAAAAATAGTGTTGCCCTCAGTTTTGAAGAACGTATTCACTGGGTATAGAATTCTAGGTTGGCAATTTCTTCTCTTGCTCTTTCTCTTCACCTATCATTCCTTTTTTCTGCTTTTTACCATTTCTGTTGAGTCTCATTGCTGTGCTTTTATGTAATTTTGCTCCCTCCCACTCAACTCCAGAATGTTTTGAAAATTTTTCTCTTTACTTTTAGTTTTAAGCACGCTGGCTCTGGAGTTTCTGGGTATGGTTTCCATTGTATTTATTCTGCTTGATATTCACAGTGTTTCTTGACTCTACAGAATGATGTTTTTTACCATTTTTGGAAAACCTCTCAAAAGTATCACATCAAATATTACATCAGTTCCATTCTCTCTCTCTTTCTGGAATTAAAAATTCAATCATTTAAAAAACTTTATTGCACCCCACATGTCTCTTACACTCTTTGAAAAATATTCTGTATGTTTTCCTTCTGAATTTCAGTTTGGTACTTTCAGTTCAAGAATCACCTTTGATGTGTCCAATCTACCAAGCTTACCTATTGTTAAAGAGAGTTCTCATATACTCTTCACCCAAATTCCCCTAAATTCATATTTTACATAGCCATGGGGCATTTATCAAAAATAACAAATTAACATTGGTACAATGGTGTCAACTAAACTGCAGACTTCAAACAGATTTCAACAGATTTTTCCACCAATGTCCTTTTAACTTTCTAATGATACAATTCACAATATCACATTGAATTTAGTCCCCATGCCCCCATTATCCCCTCTAATCTGTAATAGTTTCTCAGTCTCTCCTTGCTTTTTTTTTATAACCTTGAGAATTTCAAATACTACTGATCAGTTATTTTGTAGGATATCCCTCCATTTGGATTTCTCTGATGTTTTCTCATGGTTAGAATAGATTTATGAATTTCAGGAAGTATAATGCAGAGATGAAGAATAACACTCATAGCATTATATCAGGGGATATGTATCAACATGATTTATTACTGGTAATACTAGAATTAATCACTTGGTTAAAGTTGTATTTTCCAAAACAGTTACTATTTTTCCTTCCCTTATTCTATTTGTTAGAAGCAAGCCTGTAGGTCCAGACCACACTCATGGGAAAGAGGAGTATCAAATAATTTCAAATCATATGTAAAGAGCACCATAGTAGTTAGTAAATTCTGGAGGAGATAATGTGAGGTCATGCAAATATCCCATTTCTCTTTACAATTTCACCCACTAATTTTAGCATTTTTTTCTGTGAAACTTGCCTATAGCAATTATTACTATGTTCTGTTCCTCTCATAATTTTGATTTTTACATGTATCATTCGTATTACTTGGAATTTTTTTCTAAGAAATATTTTTCCATGGCTCTTCTTTATTTAATATTTTATTTTTATCAATATGGACTCATGGTATTAATTTTTTCTTTGGTTATAACCAATACTATTGTCTATTTTATTGCTCAAATTGTTCCATCTTCAGTCACTGGGAACTTTTATTTTCTTCTAACATGTCTTTATACGTTTTCTTTCTTTTTTTTAGCACTGCCTTATTTTTTACACTTGTGAGGTGCCCCAAGATCATATTATATTTTCTCTGCTCCAGCCCTAGAATCAGCCATTCCTCCAGGGAGCCAAGGTTCCTTTTATTGTAAAATGGTATTTAGAAAGTAATAAATGAATGCTATATATGCTCATTGCTACTGAGATGTCACTACCTCTAGGCTCTCTCAGTGGACAGAGCTAGAAAATATATGTATGTATCTGTAATTATTTCTATATCTGCATGTGTATTAATAAAAATAAGCATGCATTTATACTGATAACCCCCTAATCTAATCAGCACAATAGGATTAAGTTTAGCCTCTCTACTTACTTATTTGTAATTTTTTCTAAGACATTGAGAAATATGGCTCCCATTATCTATAATTTATTTACTTATCTGTTCAGTCACAGTATACATATAAAGTACTTTCAGAAGTGTTAATCTGTACCCTGATTAAATAAACAAATTTACCATCTAGAGTGCAGTGATTATATACAGTACAAAATGACTTTTGACAAGGATGTCAAGGAATTCAATGGGGGAAAAATAGTCTTTTCAAAAAATGGTGTTGAATAATTGGATAGTTCAACGGGAAAAATGAGCCTTACAACGTATACAACAAATATGCATATGAGATGGATAACAGACCTAAATGTAAGAGCTGCAAGTATCAATTGTCTAGAAAATATTGGTGATCTCTGATAGGTGAAGCTTTGTTAGTACACAAATACAGGAAACAAACAAAAAACCCCACTAAGTTAGACTTCCTAAAGATTAAATATATATATTTTTCCCATTTGAAAGACACTATTTTGAAAATGAAAGAGAAAAAAACCCCAGACTAGAAGAGATCATTCACAACATATCATGTGTTTGTTAAAGAGTTGTATCCAGAATATATAAAAAGATCCTACAACTTTCTATAAGATGAAGAGATTTTAAGATATAGGAAAATATTTATGTATATGCTACTAAAGAATATATTAAGATGGCAAACAAGCAAATGAAATATGTTCAACGTCCTTAATCTTTAGTAAAATTCATATTAAATCTATGCTCATTAGAATGGTAAAAGTAAAAAAGATTGACAATACCAAGTGTTGGTAAAAATATATAGCAATTAGGACTCTCATTCTCGTATATTGCTAGTTGGAATACAAAATGATACAGACAATTTTAAATACAATTGACAGTTTTTGTTTACAAAGGGAAACGTACATTTAACATATGATCCAGAGATCCCACTCCTAAGCATTCATCCAAAGAATTGAAAACATACGGCTGTATAAAACTTGTGTTTAAGTCATAGCAGCTTTATTCATTATAGCCCCATACTGTAAATAATCCAAATAAAGACGGTCTTCATTTTATTGCTTTATATTCTCTTCAACTGTGTATTCTTAACATTTCTTTTCCAAATATTTTCTTAGTTTTTTTTCTTTTTTTAATTCTAAAGATGTCATTCCTCCCTTTCCCCTGCAACCTAGGCTTTCAATTCATGCTGTTAATTCATGATCACACTGAATGAACACAGTCATGTCTAGTTCTTCTCTTTTCACTGATATAATGCTCAGTGGATTTTTCTTTACTCTGTTCACACTTTATCTAAGATGTATGTATCTTCCTCAGGGCATTACAATGTGAGGTGCCAGATGTTAAATTCTACCAGTTTCTCTGTACCTCACAGAACAGGGCAGGGAAAATGGGCAGTGAGAAAGTCAAGCCTTCCACTATGTCTTCATTGTGATTCTGCTAAGTATGTTCTAACAAGTTTCTGGACACTTGGTAGAGGATTCAGCTAACTGAGTTAATAGCTATACTATCAATATTTCACCACTCCCCAGGCATCCCTTATTGCCATGCAATTTGATTGTACTCTCTCAGTCTGACTTAGTGACCAGTGCAATACTGGTAACCGTAACTCAAGCAATAGCTTTGTCATTTTCCCCCCAGGCTCTCAAATCCTGCTCCACGCATGAGCTTTGGGTGATTGGGCTTATTCCATCTGTCATTACCATGAGAACATGCCTGGGCTAATGTGCTGGAAAGCAAGAATCACAGGCACCATTGTCTCCATTCCCTTTTGCCCAGACTACAGCCGACTGGATGCCTGATATGTGAGTGTTCCAGCACCAGATGAGCCACACAGCCACACCCCTAAGTCACTGAACTGCAGAAGCATTATCAGAATAAATGACTATCTGTTCTATGTTTGAGTTTTGAGGTGCCTGTTTACACAGCACTGTTGTCTCAAGGAATAACTTGTACAGTGACAAATCCTTTTCCTTTATGGCCAGAGATTTTGCTATCCTGGTTTAGCATGGGTCCCTGGAGATTTCTGGAAGAAGATATAAGCTTAGGCTCTGCTCCTACGTATTTCACTTGGATGCATAAAGCCAAACTTTAAAGATTATTTATCTTTTGTATGACATCACTCTTTCTTCTGTTAGCTACTGATTTAGTACTGTTGGTGCTTTTTGCTCATTTATTTTTTCGATTTTGGAAGTTCTGAACTGTGGTTTTACTCTACTATGTTAAACAAGCCGCACAGTTATTTTAAACATGGTAGTACCTCTCTCTTTAGATATGAAAAAAATATTTTAAAGCACTCTTAAATTTGAAGCAAGAGCTATTCAGCAAATTGTATACCATGTATGATATAAAATCTTTAGTCTTCAAGACAAAGATTTATACAGCAGGAATTTAATATATAATAAATACATATTTTAAAACATATAGAAACTATTTAGATGACAAAAGAGATGAATGCATAAGATGCTGACCATTCTCCTAGCATATGGTTGAATTTCAATTAAAGAAAAAAATATAAATATGGTTTGAAAGCTATTCAGCATTTAATGTTTAAGTATTTCTCATAGGATTTTAAAAAAAATCATAGTTCACTTTACTAATAGTAAATGCAGGTTTGGAAATTTTCTAAGATTCAGTCTTGTTTTTCACGTCATGGCCTAACCATATTATTAAAGAAACTTACAGTGTTTCCTCTACCCCACCACATGCTGCCCATCTCTGAATCACTACCTGAGCAAATCCCAAAGACAATACTCTGTCAAATAACATTTGATTAAATGGAATGACCATCTATCATCAGAGCACAGTGATTAAAATGTCCTCTGATATCAACACCATCATCCATTAGTTAAAGGTAGAATTCATTTCAGCAGAGAAAAAAATATCAACCAAATGAGGTACTACAAATATGATTAATCAGCTTTTAATTACTTAAGACTCATAGAACCTTTCAGAAAGGCAGGAAAAAACTTTCCATAAAAATATCTAAAGATAAAAAAAATATATATATCTAAAGATAAACCAAGGATGAATGTATAACATTTGATATCACTGAATGCTCACAGTGGCATTTGCGGTTTTCTTGAGATGTTAGCAAAGTACTGTCAATCTTTCCTTAGTATTCTGCATTTGACTTAGATGTGTATGTTTCAAATGACAAGATTACCTCCCTGACCAAGCTTTGTCAGTCTCCTCTGAATCCTATTCTCCTGGAGGCTTCAATGTTTGGAATTCTGTGTTCCTCTTTACATTACCCAAAGGTCACTTTAGCAAGAAATCCCACCCTGGATATCTGATCTCCCTCAATATCTGATCAAATTTTATCCCTACAGTTCACCCTGGCCTGTTTTCAGAGAGAATCCTGTAAAGTCCCTTTAGCTAGAACCTCCTCTATCCCTGATGCTTCCTCCCAGTAAGTTTTCATCCACTGACCCCTCCACCCAGCTCCTTGACTATAAATTCACACTTTTCCTTGTGTTCAGAATTGAGCCCGCTTCTATACTGGGGTCTCATTTCCTCTATTTTAGTACTTCCTGAATAAAAGCTGTTTCTACCACTTTAACTAGTGTTCAGCTCTGGCTTACTTTGACACAACCAAGATAAAACAAGTTACCTTTTGCTTAGAGAAATAACATTTTGGATAGCACAAAAGACTAATTTTAGCATTAACTGTTATAACCCACTAGAATCATATAATATGTGATTAAACAGTTCTAAGAAGTTCTGAGAGTTGTGAGAAGACAAATGGGGCTCTTAGTTTATGCTGAGGAGGGATCGACAAATTGAAGAAGAGATGTTGACAGACTTTAAACAAGCATTCTTTAATCTAGTGCCTCCTTCTACTCTGCTCTTAACAACAAGGTAGAAACCAGAGTATATTTAGTCTAAATATAAGAACAAATTGATTTCTTGTGAGGGTTAGCTTAAGTTCTACAAACATTTTTTTTTTTTTTTTTTTTTC
>NW_020172476.1:32335-66132 GCF_003031525.2 Neophocaena asiaeorientalis asiaeorientalis
ACAAAATTTTTTTTTTTTTTTTTTTCCGGTACCTGGGCCTCTCACTGTTGTGGCCTCTCCCGTTGCAGATCACAGGCTCCGGACTCGCAGGTTCAGCGGCCATGGCTCACGCGCCCAGCCGCTCCGCGGCACGTGGGATCTTCCCGGACCGGGGCACGAACCCACGTCCCCTGCATCGGCAGGTGGACTCTCAACCACTGCGCCACCAGGGAAGCCCTACAAACATTTTTTTAAATGAAGTAAGAATATCTAATTTTATATTGTTAAATTTCTAAAGGATGAATGCTAACCAACAGATTTGCTTACAAAATTTTTGATACTATTTGTATTCAGAGGTATACAGGTTCCAAGGCTATGTACTCATAATGAACTGTGCCTTCAGAAAAAATCCATTTCTTTACACATGGCATGATATAGCAATAACTTACATTTACAGCACTGTCTCTGATTTTACAGTGCCATAAATAGAATACTCTAGGGTCACAAGTTGAGGCTAATACTGTTTTCCAAATGTTCCTGGCACTTTCTTAACTCAGTGCTCTGTTCATGATAGCCCTGGTGCCTGGAACACCTTCTTCCATGTATGTCTGTGTTCCGTAGAATAACCCATTCTTAATACTCCCATACCATCTCTTTCAGGTAGCTTTTCTGAATCCACTTGAAATCACATCAGTCACTTCACCTTGCCCCTCAATTCCTCTTGTGGCCCCCCCTTTTTTCTTCCACTATGTTTTGTTCATTTTTCTGATTAAACTTATGTTTGGGAAAGAACCCTCTTAATCATGTTTCACAAGGCAGCTAGCACTCACCATACAAATATAAATAAGTATAAATATAATGACAACAATCAGAAACTTAAAAATCTACCATAGTTTAAAAGATGTGAATGAATTTTATTTCTATAATATTCTAGCAATTTCTTCTATGTGGGATAAAGGAGGAAGTAAGTATAAGTTTCATGATAGTCACTGAGTGCAAGAAGGTACTCTGCGAGGCTGGAGATGTTTTTGGCCTGGGGAGATGGGTCAAGAGGTTGCCTGTGAAAATTCACACAACTGCAGGCTTCCAGCAGAGTGTTTAACTTGTCTCTAGAAATTTGGGGCTAAGGATTACAGGGTCAGATATCACTCTGTGACTTTCTTGTCACAACAGTTTCTGTGACGTTTTAATAAAAGTGAACACCTGATTAACTGAGACAAATTTTTTTTTTTCTGGTTTGTGTTTGTATAATGGAAATGGTAGAATTGTTGAATTGATAAGATGGGAGAAGGCAAGTGAAGAGCCTGACAATCCCAAACTTCCTAGAAAATGTTCTTGAACTTAAAGGAGACACCCTATGTCATATTAGGACACTTTCCACAATTTAACTTATATTATAGTTAGTTATGTTCAATTTATATTTGTAAATAAACTAAGCAACTTGAATGAACATATCATATGGTCTTTTATGCAGCTCAACACATGACCTAATGTTTTACATATATCAGGTGCTTAAGTGTTTGAGTTCAGTGTCTTCATAAGATTATTTTGCTACCTGGAGTTAACTAATTAGTTCACCAGATCAAATATTAATATAGCTATGATGATTGATTTTGGCTGTGGGTTGGCAGGCTATAATTTTCATTTTTTAATAGTTGTTACCAAATAATCCAAAAATATTAACATGGTATTGTACAAATAAAGACAAAGAAAGTTGAATTAACTACCATGAGCTTCTAGAATTTTATGACTAGAATACAGGGGAGATACTCTAATTTCTCTCACTCATAATACAATCTCCCTGTACCTTGACATATTTACCTAAGCCTGATTCTTCCATTTTTATGTTAACCTTTTTGTAACCAAGTGGACATCATAACTCATTTTTTGTATTCATCATAGTACCAGCCAGGGCTTCTACTCAGTATTTGTTAGTGTATTGAAATTCAGCTTTATCAAACTGAAGAAAAGAACTCACAATATTCTCATGTTCCTATTGGCTTTTGCTTCAGTAGAGGTTTACAAAGACAGATAAGCCTTAAGACAGTGAACACTAATGTAGCTAAACAGGTAAAGTACTTAACAGAAAACCATAAAAATGAAAGTAGCATTATAGTCCAATAAGAAGTACGAATGTGAGGTACACGATAAAATAGCTGCATATTACAGAAAGATTTAAACTAGTCAGAGAGGTTGGGAACTTTTCTTTGAGGAAGTAGGATATTAAAAAATAATATGATATTAGTTAACTAAGAAAAGATAGAAGGAAAAAGTTATCCAGTTAGAAGGATAGCGAAATCCCCATGTGCAGAAGAATGGCATGACAATGAAACTGAATAGTTTAGTGTATGTCTAATAACAGACAGAAAGGGAAATATCATATGAGCCATAGCTGTAGAAGTAAGTAGATGCCAAACCACACAGGATTTTGAAAGTAATACTAAAGTCATGTTAGGGTCTTTAGCTAAGATCAACAGGAAACCAGGGAAATATTTTAAGCAAAATTATGACACAAATTAATTTGTGTTTTAAAAAATTTACTCGAACTGCAGTGCAAATAAACCGATTATAAGATGAAAATATATGTAATTGGACCCACTATGGTTAAGGTGGTAGCAGTAGATTTGATAAAACAGTGGATTCAAAACATATTTGAATTAAGGTGAGAGAGGTGTCAAGAGTGACTCCTAGATCTTTGGCTTGCCTATTTGTTATCATTAAAAACCTAGAAAAAAATAAAAGGGCTTATGTCTTGTAGGTTCCAAGATGGCCCCCAACAATCCTTACTATCTGGTATTACCCACCTCTCATTCTGAATCATGACTGACTTGACCTGAGAGAATACTGTGGAGGTGTTATTGCAGCACCTGTGTTGGTCTCTTGGGGAGACCATCCATCATATTGTGAAGACACTTCAGCAGCCCTCAGGAGAAGCCCGTGTGGAGAGTAAGGGAGGCCTTCTGATAACTGACAGTACTGATTGGCCACACTTGTGAATAAGGTACTTTAGAAGCTCATCTTCCATCTTTCATCAAGCCTTATATGCCTGCAGTCATGGGCAACATCTGACTGAATACCAAGCCAAAATAGTCAAGCCGCTCCCAAATTCCTGACTTAGAGAAACTGTGAGAGAAAGTAAATGTTTGATTTGTTTTCAGCCTCCAAGTTGTGAGGTAATTGGTTACACAGAGTTAGATAACTAACACCTGCAGGAAGTCTCTGAGGTTGGCTTTGGGCATATTAAGTTTGAGCGGCTACCACATATCCAAGAGGAGATTATAAACTGGTAGTTGTGTACATCCACCGGGAGCTGAGAGGAGAGTCTGGATTTGACATGCAAAATAGGGAGCGACCTGCATATCATTGGTAGTTGAATCACCTACAGGAAGAATATAGAATAAGAAATTAGGCCTATGAAGAAACTTTGGGGATTTCAGCATTGAATGGCTGGGAAGAAAAGGATAGGAACACAAAGAAATACAGACAAGAAGCGATGTGGGGAGTAGGAAGAACTCAAGTTGTTCAGAGGAATGTGTGATTTAAGGAGGACGGTATGGTCAATAGTATCAGATATTGAAAGATCCCATAATATAAGTTCAAAAAAAGCATGTTGGATTTAGAAACATAGATTTTTGACCTTACTGAGAATTGCTTATGTGTATTATTTTGGGAGGAAGCCAAACTGGAGTCCATTGAAAAGACTAGAGACAGTGGAGAGAGGGAGTGAGTGTAGAACAGCTCATCAGCTCCCTTCAGAGGCATCAACTATGTAGCAATTCAAAGTGTTCTCTAATTTGGCCATCTGGAAGTCACACTGAATCACTTTCACGGTTCATTTGTACAGTCAACTAGAGATCAAGTCACATCTATTACTCCTGATTTATGATTTAAAACGGTGATCACTTAATATTAGAGCCATCAAAATAAACAACTGTTACAGAAAAAACAAAAGTAATGTTAATATTTTTATGCTCCCCAATGTAATCATATAGAAAAAATTCACACTCAACAAAATCACAAAGCTTTATAATAATAGCAGAAAAAATGGGAAAAATAAAAAATGAAGTAAGAAATAAGGAATTATTATGAGTTCCTACCACAAATTCAATAGTAATGGATGTATTTTCCTAGAAATTAGTGACAATAATTATAGGAGAGAAATGAAAAAAATACAGGAAACACAATGTGTCCAACAAAAGAAAAGAGCATGAGGGAATACCACAATAGTTACTCAAACCTAGAAGTTCCCCATTAGTCTGATTGCATATACATGGATGGTAGTGTTCTATTAAAAAAGAGTGGTTTCATGCCGCGGAGCGGCTGGGCCTGTGAGCCATGGCCGCTGAGCCTGCGCATCTGGAGCCTGTGCTCCACAACAGGAGAGGCCAGAACAGTGAGAGAGGCCCGCGTACCGCAAAAAAAAAAAAAAAAAAAAAAAAAAAAAAAAAAAAAAAAGTGGTTTATTTTCTTTCCTTCTTCATCTACAACTTTACAAAGCTCCATATTGCTACCTGCCATAGTACATCTGAAATTGCAGTCCCTTAAATGGAAATGAGTACTTATTATCTCGTGTAATCATTTTCACAATCAAAATGGAGACTAAAATAAAGAGGAAATTTCTCATATACTTATTTCCTCATTAAGAAATGCTACATGAGACAACTATAGATCAAAAGTGCAATCCTGGGCTTCCCTGGTGGTGCAGTGGTTGAGAATCTGCCTGTTAATGCAGGGGACACGGGTTCGAGCCCGGGTCTGGGAGGATCCCACATGCCGCGGAGCAACTAGGCCCGTGAGCCACAACTACTGAGCCTGTGCGTCTGGAGCCTGTGCTCCGCAACAAGAGAGGCCGCGATAGTGAGAGGCCCATGCACCGTGATGAAGAGTGGCCTCCGCTTGCCACAACTAGAGAAAACCCTCACACAGAAATGAAGACCAAACACAGCAAAAATAAATAAATTAATTAATAAACTCCTACCCCCAACATCTTAAAAAAAAAAGTGCGATCGTTTCTCTCATTTGTAAGTACAAATAAATCAGATATTTAATAAATAATATCATAGTAATTCAAAGAAAAGGAAAACTCAAAATTTATGTTTGGCCACATATTGCATTTCATTATAGATTAATAAGCCCAACAGTATAAACCAAAGACATTTTCTTGAAATTCTCAGTTTCTCAATTTAATACCCATTATTCAAAATGAATATGGATGTATTATTACACTTTTCCCAACCATCTCCACTTTAAATCAGTTTTGGATAACGGCATATCTATGTTTTGCTTATTCATGGCTATCCATATTGCATATCTGAAATTATTTTTTAAATCCATATTGTAGATGTTTACTATATAGCAAAATTGTTGGTTTTCCAGCTCTAAGAAAATCATGGATTTGTTCTCTGATGTTACTTTTTCTAAGTCACAGTTCTATATGTCAGAAGTCCAGGGATCTTGGCTGGGTTCTATGCTCAGTGTCTCAGAAAGCTGAAATCCAAGTGTCAGCCAATTGTATTCTTATTGGAAATTGGGGTCCTCTTCCAAGCTCATTCCTTTTCTCCACAGACTTCACATCTCTGCAGTAAGAGGACCAAGGTTCTCCTTAATTTGCTGGCTTTCAGCCCCAGGGGCCTCTCTCAGTTCCTTAAGACTGCCACATTTCTTCTCACATCATCCATTTTATCCTAAATCCCACAATACATCCAGCCCTTCCCTTGTTCTAAATCTCTCTGACTTCTGCCATCAGACAAATACATTTCTTTGTTTTTAAGGGCTCATATAATTAGATAAGGCCCAGCAAGATCATCTCCCTATCCTAAGGTCAACTATGACATATAACGTAACATCGTCATGAGAGTGATATCTCACCATATTTACAGGGAATTAAGGTGTGTTATCTTTGGAAGCCATTTTATAAATTCACACCAGGAAAAAAAAACAGTGTGATTACTTCAAAAAGTAAAAGGCAAATCTACAATGGTTCCTTCAGACTGCAGCATCTCAATACATTTATTATCTTCCCTACCTCTATTGCCCAAAACTCAAGGCCAAGTTACACACCTATCCTGCATGTCATTCCCACCACAAATATCTGTCTTTGGGTGGCATTTAATGTTAATCACGTTCTTTGCTTTCCATTAGAGTAATTGTTTGTCTCTCTCCCTCCTGTGGAAGATTATTATGTCTACAATCTATCTACATAAGTATTGTGGTTGTAAATATGTATCTTCTCCCTTGGTGACTATTATATACATAATCTGTTACCCTTTTCCATTAAGCTAATGAATGGTTGACACTTGTGATTAGAGCAATCTGGCACCTTTAAATGTTGTCTTAAAAGTAAAAAATTGAAAGAGTCCACAGTCAAACCTACTGAACAACATCTGTTTTGCATTCAGCATACAGTAAGAAATTCTTGCTTCCTACTGACAACAGAAGATATTAAATGGATTATGACTTAATTTCTCTCCTACTTTAGTCAAGCAAACTTGCTGATTCCACAGTTTAGACCATGCCCTTGGCTTCTTTGATGATTAAGAACAACTTTAAAAAGACAAATTTTGGAGATAGAGTGCAAACTCTTGTTTACCACTGATTATTATAATAAACCAAATTTAATCAAAATAATGGCAACACAGTTATGTGTAAGTTATAAGTCTGAATCTAATCATTGGAATCATTCTGTGAGAAGACATTTTGTTTCTTTTTTACCAGATAATTCAAAGGATTCAATAAAAGGTGACCTAACAAGAGGATATATTTTAAATGAGCTTTCCTTGGAATCTTCAATTTAGCTTTGAAATGTGTGAAGAAATAGATGACTCTTTTGAGATGCTCCAGATTTGACCTCTCATATGAACTTCACCCTTATATATTCAACTGGTGCTGGAATTTCTCTACTTTAAAATTCCTACTTTCAAGACATAACAAACATATCAATGTTAACTTTTCTCCTTCCCCACTTTTGCATCAATACTACCATGATTTTTCATTACTAAGCTAAAATATTGGTCTAGACATTTTCCTTCATATTCTAAATTAAATTTTTCACTAAGGCTTGTCCTTGTTTCCTGCTTGCTCCACTGCTGCTACTTTAGTCTACTGCTCTATATCACCTCAATCTTAAATTACTATACAATCCGCTAACTAGTTCCCTTACCTTCAGCAGTCTCCGTGTATATCAGTCAGGCTAATTCTTGTTAAACATTGGTTTCATCATGTCAGAAAAAGACTCAAGGACTTATTATGGCTTCCCAGTTGGGATCAAATCCAATTTCCCTCTCTTGACTGCAAAGCCAAATATTCCTTCAACTTTATTTTCTATTACTTTTCACATCCACTATCTATTGCAGTCTTGTTCACGTTCTTACTATCTTCATATAAAAGATTTCTTTTTGTCAAGTTTTTGCACCAATTGCAACATAGAATGCTGTATCATATTCTCCAATTCGAAATTGAGAAATCTAACAAAATTGTTTTGAATGAAGTTAAAGACAACTAAGTGCTACTAGAGCATCTTAAGGAAAAAAACTGAATGAACCTTTTGGCCAATCCATTACATCAGACCCTGAACTGGGAGCTTTACATTTAATATTAGTTAATTTAATTTTCACGATAATACGGGGTAGGTATTTTTGTTGTCTTCTCTTTCTGATAAGGATACTAGGGCCCAGATGAGGACACTAAGGCAGAGATAAGGAAACCAAGGCTACACAGTGATTAAAATATAGGGCATTGGTTCTAGAGTCTAACTTCCTAAATATTTACCCTATATAACAGGTCATCATATGAAGTTGCGGTCATAGTGTAAGAGTCAGTGAAAACATGGATAGAAAAGGATTCCTTTAAGACAATGTTGGGTTTATGCATTAAACCTTACCCAAATCTCTACACATTTTAGTTACAGGAGCCAATAGATGTTGTATTGTGTGTGGTTTTACTGTTCTTCTGTTTATTTTGTCTACTCTATTCTGTTTGTTTATTCATTTGTTAATGTGTTAAGTCAGGTGGAACTCATCATCCTAATTTAATCACAGTGTGTACACTGAGAGAATGAAAAGTATTCACCATAATGACCCAAAGTTATGAGTTTGGTGGGCTCATTGCAAAATGGCACCCTAAATCTACAACTGTGACTTAAACAAATATAATTTTTATGTGCCATGATGATTCTCATTTTCCTGTTTTGATTCAAATAAGTGAATAGATGCTCATGATTTCATAAAGCAAAATCCACCACATGATAAAATAAATCTTATTTCTATTTCTTTTATCTTGCCTGCTCATACAGTATTGAATAATATAATTAGTACACAAATACTGCAAAACAAATCATTTAAATACTATTTGATTCTCTACATCATTAGTGATTCAGCACAGTACAATTTATTTTCCTTAATTAAAAATATCAGTCCCAGGGGATTGGATGGTTTGAAAGAACATTATTGACAGGGGATTTATTTACCTGTTGTTTGGTTTGTTTACTTATTTATTACCTCCAGGTCACTGAGCCTGATCAAATTGCAGTGAGAAGAAGTTATTATTATAAAAGGGGAGTCTCCTGATGTGCACGACCATGTTACACCAATATTGTTCCTCCACATAAAGTATGGACATTAATATCACTAATGTGAATGTTTGCACTGAGACATTACTTCATGCAAGTCTATTAAATGAAATTTTGACACTCTTTTCAAGCAAACCACCCTTCCCAAGCTGATTAGAATACATTGGCTGTAGGTAAAAATGTTTTCCTGCATTTCTGGGGTTGGTCTAGGATGAAAAAACGTATGGGTAATATTCCCTTTTTAACCTTTTCTTTCCAAACCATTTTCTACTCTTGGGATCATTTGAGCAATTCCCACTACAATTTATTCTGGTTTAAAACAAAATCATCACATACATTTCTACTATTTACTTACGTGCTTTTTCCTCAGTTGACTTTCTAAAAGTACACAGATGTATTTGTTTTCTTGTATATATATAAATAATACATGATAATTGTAAAAAATGTTTAAAATGAGAAGGGAGTTAAATGATATAACTAAAGTCACTGAAATATAATGACATATGGTTGGTAGTTGGTCACTGTTACTGTTTTGGACACATATGAGGCATTTAGCTACCATAGTGATATTGGTTATATTTAGAAAAATATGATCTCCATTGCCTAGAGTAGGGCTTGTGTGTAGTGGGAGGTCAATAAATATTTGTTAATATAATTCATTAGATATGGACATACACTATTGCAAAATCTATAAGGTGTACTATTACTCATTTTTTTTCTAAATCGAATTTACAACTTAGAAACAATAATATATTGAGGTGTTTTAAATTTTTGCATACATTAATTGTAAAACTTGACAAATTATCCTTATCTCTGACAGGAGCCAATCCATCTTACTTCAGAGTTAAAAGAACTTCCAGCTGGATTAAACAGGTGAAGAGATAACCATATTGTTTTCATTCCAATTTTGAGATGGGGCAATGAAGTAGGTTTTTCTTTCTGAACTCTGAAATAATTTTACAGATATGGCTTTCTCCTTTGCTTAAAGTCAGTCTGTATGCCCAGTGTTCTGGCGATATATGGCTGCACAAAAGACTAATGAAAAATTCAGTGGCCTGGGACTTCCCTGGTGGTGTGGTGGTTAAGAATCTGCCTGCCAATGTAGGGTACATGGGTTCAAGCCCTGGTCCAGGAAGATCCCACCTGCTGTGGAGCAACTAAGCCTGTGCGCCACAACTACTGAGCCTGCACTCTAGAGCACACAAGCCACAACTACTGAGCCCACGTGCCACAACGACTGAAGCCCGCATGCCTAGAACCTGTGCTCTGCAACAAGAGAAGCCACCACAATGAGAAGCCCGCGCACCACAACGAAGAGTAGCCCCTGCTCGCTGCAACTAGAGAAAGCCTGCACGCAGCAATGAAGACCCAACGCAACCAAAAATAAAAATAATTCAGTGGCCTGACCAATATGATTTCTTGTATCTCCAAGTTGAGTATGTCAGGGAATGCAGGTAACACTTTGTTGGGCAATTTATTTGCTCACCTGAGATTAACTAGGGTGACTTAGGGCAGGTCTGGAGTGTCCAAGATGGTTTTACTTACATGTGTGGCATCTTGGAGGTGACAGCTAGAAGGCAGGATTCAGCTGGCCCCTTCATCTTCACCATGTAATCTCAGGCCTCTCCATGTGGTCTCTCCAGCAGGACAGTCATACTTTTATGTTGGCTGATGGCTCCATAGGACCAAAGCAGAAGCTATAATTCTTTCAAATGCTAAGCCCCAAACTGGTGTGGCATTATTTCTGCCACACTCTATTGGTCAAAGCAGTCATAGGTCAGTCCAGATTTAGGGGGAGGAGAGATAAACTTCACCTTATGATATTCTAGTTTTCAGTCATCTTTCTGTTGCCACATTGAAAATAATTAAATCCAATAGTTTTGTTCCTACAAAGGAAAAAAGAATAGATAAGTTACTTGAAAATGAGGCATATATGTTATAAATCTCAATTTTTAATCTTTTATCTCATACAAAGCATATGGAAATAAATTGTATTTTTAAAGAAACAGAAAAAGAATCAGACCCTAGATTTGCTTTTCTTTCATGTACAAATTTTTTAGGAGGGGAAAAAAGAAAACCTAAAGTGGTTTAATTTATACATGCTATATTGTAAAACAGGATAAATGAGCAACATATATTATTACTAATTAGGTTATAGCCTGTTTTCTTTTCCTCTTTTTCTTGTATTAACTTGAATGCCCAAAGTACACTGTTAAGGAACCAAAACAGGAGAATTCTGTTTTCCGAGTCATTTTATTTTTTACCTATTCTGTTTCATACATTTGAGAGTACAGATAAAATGAGTAGCCATCAAATGATAGCTCTTGCATGGGTTTTAGCTTGGCTGTAATTTAATTTCCTCTGCTCTTGAACATCTATACCCTTCTACAACCTTCACGTGGTGTTTGGAGTTTGTTTGTTTGTTTGCCTGTTTATTTATTTAGTTTTAAAGCCAATTTCAAGTAGTCTGCTTTCCAGCAGCTCCTGAAACTATTTGAAAAGCTACCTTCTTAAATCTTACTGGATTTCAACTTTTGACTGTGTATACTTGAAGAATGGGCCACAAAGCCTAGGCTGGCACAAACCGTCATTTTGTTATTATAGCAGTAAATATGCTTCACTGTTGGGGAGTTCCCAAGAAATATAGTGATAGTTCTTTATATTTTTGAAAATTTCAGGAGAAAATGCTTTAAAGATTCTCACTTTTGAATTCATTGAGAGGCTTAAAAAATGTTGAGCAGGTATGGTACATATTTTCCATTTTGATTTTTTCCCTAATTCTTATAGGCAGTAATATGAATTTTCACCAAATACCTTTTCAGCTCTTTTCTGGCTTTCTATCCATTTCCTATTCTCATCTTTAATTCTACTACATTAATTTTTTTAAGCTCATTGGCTGTCATATGTCTCTTTTGTTACCTGAGAACTCTTTTTTTAAATTTTTAATCATTGTGTATTGGGAGAAATTTCTCTTCTCGAGCTAAGGATCACAAGAAAGAGATCTGACCAAAGTTTCACAAAAAGGAATGCCATGTTTTAGTGAGATGAGGGTGACAGGTAGTGATGTGATGGTGCAGAGAGAAGGAAACAAGAGCCAAGCTAAAAGAAGAAACAGAAAAGTAGCAGTTCAAAAATTACCATTCCAGTTCAGCAGCTAAAAAGAGTAAGACTAGGAAAGATGTAAAAATTTTTTTAAAAAGTGATAAAAAGTAGAAACTATAAGTGAGTTAAGACTCAAGGAGATATAAAGATAAAAAACCACTTTAACTTAATTCTGTCAGTATACCAATTTATATAAATGATAGTATCAATTTTGATGGGATTTCCTATTATCTGCATTCTGATACATTTGTTTGATGCTGTAAACCAAACAAGGAAATAACTGTAAACATTCATTATAGTCTAATTAAATTGATTTTTTCCTCTTTAATTTAAAATAATTTAAAAAGAAAACAAGGAGTCTGTATTTACATTTAGAAATTGGCCAGATTAAAAATATATTGAGATACAAAAAAAGCATATAGGGGTAAGACAATGTTTAATTTGTGGTAAGTGGTGACAATTTCTTGTGACTCAGTCCTCAGCACAACTATACATTATGAATTTTCTGCCAAAACTACTCTGGGCACTATAATTTTGTAACTCAGTTTCTCATAAAAAGATAGATGACATTTCCCCAGTATGATCTGATGTTAAAAAAAATAATTAGGTTAATTAAAAAAATCTAGAAGAGAATCAGACCTATACAACATAATCATCATCAACAACGTTATTGTTTATATTTAATTAATAGTAGCAAAAGGTAAAAATAAAATAAGCTTCTATGCAAGTATAAAGGGTATCACAGTACACAGGTATATAAAACAGGCTAAATAGTCAACACTATTTAGAATCCCAGTAAAAACTGTTATTTATTTAGAATCCCAGTAAAAACTGTTAGTTTGTATTAAAGAAAGATCCCATTTATTGAAGTAAGTAGGCACCAGGGTTTATAAAAAAAAAAAAGAGAGAGAACACAGAGGAGATATTCGATTTCAAGATATACTCAGAATTAATTTCAGGGAGGTTATCCTATTTATGAGTCATTCTACTGGAATCCCATATGCAAGCCTCAATTACAATGAAGACTCACTTGTAAAGGCTGGAGTGGTTGCTTCAAGCATGGGGCACACTGGCTCAGTCATGCTGGTCAGTAATTTAGGGTAGTAGTTGGCCTCAGAAAGATTTGGACCTACCACTTACCAGCTATGAGTTGGACAGGATAGCTAAGCCCATTAAGCCTTCATTTCCTGTAGAGTTAATAACTGTCAGGCAACTCCTGTTATAATGTTTACCAAGGTGTCTGGTGCATATTAATTTCTCAGTTAAGGTTTGCTGTCATTGCTGCTATGACTTGGGTTGAGTCCCTCAGCTAGAGTCCCAAGTTTACTCCTGCTGACCAGGTTGCATGTTGAAAATCCAAAGGCAGCTACCAGTAATATTAAGGATGTAATTTAAAGATGTCTGTGCAATTCCCATGTGTAGTCCCAATATACGTTTATGGACTTTAAAAGAGATTAACACTAAGGCTATGAAAATTAAGAAACATAAAAGGAAAGGCAAAGAAAAAAGTACAGTGAAAAAGAACATAAGAGCAAGAAATTCAAAAAATTGATCCTTGAAATACAAAGCAATGTACAGTTGATGGTTATGTTTCAGGCATATACAGGGGAGTAATCTTGGGTGGTATCTTCCTCAGGCCAAATAAATAATGTGCATTCTGCCTACTCATATCATGGTCCTAGTTATTGTCACTGCAAAAGCAGAAGCTTCCTCAGAGAAAACATCACTGGAATCAAAAGTAGTTCATTACACAGTAAAAAAGACCATTTTTGAATCATAGGACTTACGATGCATAATAAAGAGGCACTGTCCTTCCTCTAACATAATGACTATGCCCATTTCCTGTCCTTTATTTGGATAAAAGTTCCATGGTTAATAGAAAACACATGGGTGAGACATTATGAAATTTATTTCTCTCAATTTTAGATTTTTTCTAAAAATGAGCTTATGAAAGAGCTAAGGGCATAACCATTAGTCACCAAATTACTTAAAAATTGCAAGGCCGTGGAGACACACTGACCACGATGTTGAAGTCACTTAGAAGAGATTACATAATAACATTGGGACATATGAGGGATTTCCAAATTTTTCTTTCAGGATTGAGCATTGGAAAATACACTTAAGAATCTTGGAAGCTACCTTCTGTACTAGCACCTCATCAAATTTTGAGAGTCTATTTCCACTCTAAGTAGCCAACAAAAATCCACTATAAAACAGCGAGATTGTAAGATTCGAATATTTGAGCAAAATAAGGTATATGCTGGTATGTCTGCTTTTATCAAAGGATCAGATTAATGGGAAGTTTGATACTAGTCGAAGTCCACAGCTGTTTAATATTCTTTGCATGTGAAATTAGTTGGTTTATCATTAATCATGTTTAGTTGCACTAGATTTTCTTCTCTGGATACTTAACATGCCAATTTTATTACAGTGACTGCTCTCGGGACGTTTACAACAGTGATTACAGTTCTGTTAATTATTCCACATACTTTGAGATTGTTTCAAAGTTGATGTAATTTTTTTAAAGCAAGGTTATCAGTAGGGAAAAAGGTTAAGATGATTTCCATTATGTTCAGAAAACTTTAGAATTAGATTTGGTTATTTTAATAATTATGATACAGTTCATTGATATTTATTATTTTTCAAGTAGAAAATTCATTTTATGTAAGTATGCTTTTATTCCTTTTCAATTCCTTGCACCTCATCTGAACATGAGAAAAGAATCCTTAATAATTACATATTTTCTTCTTCAGCCTTTTAAGGAATGAGCTATCTTAACAGGCCACAAGTACCAGTAAAAGCCATTTCAAATATCCCATATTATGGAAAGGAAATTTTGAAGGCACTGGATTTATCTCTATGGAGTCATTTATGACAAAATAATGATTTTCAGATATTTATATGGAGAAGAGAAATCAAAAATGAAATATTACATATCTAGTGAAAAATATTTCTCTTTCTCTTGGTCTTCTCACTAGCCATCAAAATTAAACCGTAAGAGTTATAACAAAATAATTATGTTCTTAGATGGCCAGAGCTCATGATATGGATTGATCAAAGTGTATGATGAAGAAATGAATCAGGCAGTA
Organism: Neophocaena asiaeorientalis asiaeorientalis; assembly: GCF_003031525.2. NCBI lineage: Eukaryota > Metazoa > Chordata > Mammalia > Artiodactyla > Phocoenidae > Neophocaena > Neophocaena asiaeorientalis. Next base: position 47,072 of record NW_020172476.1, read on the forward strand.
GACAAGGACTGATTTAAATACTGGGACCAGAATAACATGATGGTGCTGGTGGTCAGTGGAAAGTCCTAAGAATCGGTTGTGCTATTGTAGAGTGAAAAGAAGCAGGAAAGCTAGCTAGATTATCAAAGAGGCAGAATGTTTTACGTAGTTAAGACCCAGAAGCTCTCCTAGAGAGTTAAAGTGTGAATACAGAACTTGGAAATAGCTTTTTGGCATGTTACCTTCTGATTTATACCTGAACAGTTATTCTGTTGGTTAGTTCATCTTTGGCTTAATAATTCTTTATGTACTTACCTTGAGAGCCTAAAAGTTACTGTTATCTTTCATTTAACAAAAGTAAAACACAGGCTTAGAGAAATTAAATTCCACAAACGCTAGATTGTTGTTATAGATCGCAGATCGGAATCATGGTTCTTGAATCAATTTCCTTTTCATGATCTTGACCTGTGATTCCTTCTGTCTTGATGGGATTTTGATGTTTCCTAATTTTATCTCTATGATGAATGGTGAGAATAAAGCAACCTATACAAATATGCTTTCCTCAGTTCTCCAACAAACAATGAGTTAGATGTGCAGGCTGCAAGAGATATATGGTTTTAAAAAAACTGAAAATTACAACTATATTACCAATTACATAATAGATGAGTCTTTATGTTCCCTTCAATGATTCTAATTTAGATTAAAAAGTTTGGTGTGTCTATGCAGGTGGAAGTTTGTGATGCTTCTGCTGAATGAGAATATAGATGGGATTCACTTTAAGCAAATTCAATATATGAAAATGAAGCTTTACCAACTAGTAAATTAAGGAGTGTTTATTCAATACCTAGTAACTCTCCCTGTGATTGACAAGTATCTGCCACCTGAATGAATGAACTTGTTACATGTGTGAGAACCTCTAATAAATTTAAGTATTTAATTATGACTCACACACATTACAGAACTATAACACTTTTACTTATTTATTTTAAAATTGATGTTCACCTGTATTGGTTCTGATTCTGGTGATCAAAGCAGAGAAAACTAAGAAAGGCTGGGCATTTTAAGAAATTTTTCTTCTATATCAGAATAAAAATATATAAAATATTTAAAAATTAGAATTCAGAACAATGTATGTGAATATCTACAGTTAATGAAAGATGTGAATGAATTAGTTTTTAGTCTGGCTTTTAACAAGTAGCTGTGAATTCTCAAATTTCACCCCAACTATATTATAGTACAGCCTTCAGGAAATTCTCATCCATAATAGGGATATTTGCCTATAGGCATAAAGTTCATTAACAATTCAGGAATGAGGCTAGCTTATGGTTAAAAATCACAAAAGTGAACACTAATGCTAAACCTATGTTTGGCAGACTTTGTTTATAATACATGACATAGCTCTCTATGCAATGCTTTATTTTACTTTTGATGTTTTTTTAAGGTTTCACCACTGTTAAGTCTGTGAAAAGGGCAAGTGTTATTTTTTCACTTTGATATATTAAAAAAAATGGGCATGAAGCATTTGAGTGACGTATCTACCACTCTAAAATCTTAAAAAAGCTCCCTGCAGAGTATTTGTGTTCACAGATGATTTATGTACTCAAGTCATTAAAGTATTTTATAAGGATCCTCAGCAAGGTGAGCATTAGACAAGGAAATTAATTCAGTGCTGAGAATATAAATAGAATACCATAATCATAAAAAATAGCAGAAATCAGCTCTTTCTTATCCAACATAAACTCCTTTCAAAAAAATTAACCAGCTTCTGTAATTACATTTTTACTGTGTTTTTTATTTATACCATATTCATCTGGTAGGTAAGCTTGTAACTGCAGACAGCTCTACCTTATGTATTTAAATTAAAGTCAAATGGAGTCAAACTCTCAGGATTTTTTCTTTTGTTCAATAGCTAAATAAAAAAAATTTAATCTCGTTCTTGAGAAAACATTAAAATAGTTTGATGGACAAGAAATATTGCCATATTTCAACATACTGAGTAAAAGAAAAAAACCCCTAAAAGATTCTTTGTTTATATGCCACTGTGCTAAATGTTTTGTAAAAATTATTAAATTTCATCCTCAATACAACCTTATGAAAAATACATACATTTTTAAGACTTTTAATTTTGCTAGTATCAGAAATTCCAATACAGGGAGATTCAGAACAATAAGGTTCCTATTGACTCTCAAATGTGAAATGTCCTAAAGTAGAGGTAGCTTTAGTTTCAAAAGGTAGGTCCAGTAGCACAACAGCATCACTAAGGATGGAGTTTTTCATTTCCTCTTCTTTGAACTCCATATCATCATCTTCATGGTAAGACAGTTCTCCTTCAGTATGGAATAGCACTGGTAACAACTCCTAGTGCTACATGATCTTTGTTTATGTCCAGAGAAAGAAATGTTTTCTTTGCCTCAGTCTTCCAACTGTTCTTAAATTTATTCCCTTTGGATTGGTTTGAGTTACAAGTTTACTCCTGACTCCATCATTTTGGCCAGAAGGGTGAAATGGAAAAATTAGTTAAATCACGAAAGGCCCACACTAGGCTGTTTGGGGAATGAGTAGTTACCCTAACAAAACTTGGGTGCTATTAGATGAGGATAGTTATAAAGTAGTGGCTACATTGTTAGATAAGAAATGTTCACTAGTATGTTAGGATCTCTCTTTAATAAAAGAGGAAACAAAGGTTCCAAGAAATCAAGCAACTTAACAATGTTTACCCTGAGTTAAAGCCAACTCTCTACTTGCAGCTTTTCATAACTCCAGTCCTGTAGCTTCCAACACCATAAAAAAGACTGTATTTTCTACACTGCCATGGATAGTACATGCCATACTATTATATAGACACTTGGTTTGCCTATTCTAACATTACAGGATTTATTAACTGATTTTGTATGGTTCAAACAGCTATCTTTAAAAATCAATAAAGGAGTTATTTCAATTTCAGATTTTCAAATAAAAACAAAAATAATGGGACAATTTTAGAAAATATGGGCCTATGCTATGCAATGAAACAGACCCAGGCTATTAAACTGTCAACTTAAAGATAAACATATATTAAGTAATGTGGTAGCTGACACTGTCCAATGGCAGCGTCCAACAATTACTCTGATCTCTAGGCTTATGCCACACCTCACATCAAGAGGTAGAACTTATTTATCTTCCCCTTAAATCAGGGCTAGCTTTTTTGACTGACTTTGACCAACAGAATATGGCAGAAGTGACATTCTAGAAACCCAGGCTTTAAGATGACTGACTGCTTCTCCTTTCTTTCTCTTGAATCTTGAAGCTGCAGAGTGAGAAGGCCAAGTCACATACGGAGAACTAACTTGTTCTTATTGCAGGCCCCCTGTGAGCTCTCAGCCAGCAGCCAACCATGGTAGTGAACAATCTTGACTGTTCCAGGCCAATCTGGGATTGTCCTAATGGCCTGACATTCCACAGCCATTTGACCTTGGCCCAGCCAATATCACATGGATCATAAAAACTGCAAAGTTGAGTCAAATTATCTCACAGACTAGTGAGAGATAAGGACTTTTTTTGCTGTTTTACATCCTTATGTTTTGTTATGGCCTATAATGCAGCAATAGAAAAGCTACACAGTCAACGTCCATGATATGGTTCTTAAATTAATTTTCAATCCCTGTCATTATATCACTTGTGAAAATCTCAGCCAAAATTTGATTCTTTGTGTCCGGACTCTATTCTTTTTTTATAGATATACTTTTCTGCTTCCTATCATGTTAATTCATACCTTAGTCTGGTCTGTACTTTCTAGTTCCATAACTAGTGTATTAAAATTGTACAAATTTCTCAGTCTCTTCACACTACACAAAGTTCAGAATTCAAAGGAGAAATACATTCATACTACTCTATTTATAGCTATTTTTCCCTTTTAATAAATGGACAGATTCATGCAAAGCTGCATTCAAGGAATGCTCACTCACTGCTGAAATGCACTTGGTAAAATCACCTGCAGTTATTGAATAGTACATTATTATTATTACTACTACTACTAATACTATTACAAAATTGGGTTTCTCTCTGATGGAAAGACTACAGACCTCCTTGACTTCTGAAATTAGAGATGATATTCCAAGGCAAGAATCATTTTAGAGACACTGCTCTGAACTAGAAAAAACAATTTGTTACTTTGTATACAATACTATAAACATTCCCCTCCCACTCGTCACCACTCTATTTCCAGAACATTTGTTTATGATCATATCATATATGTTTTTGTGAGTACTATTCTCAGAGCATATTCTTAAAATTCTTGACTAAATGAACGAATTTAATGTCAGGTAGTTATGATATGTGATTCCATTTTTTTAATATTAATTTTTCTGACATATACAAGTCAATAAGGAGGCCAGAACTGAACTAGGAGAGAAGACACTAGGTATGTTGGTCTGAAAGCCACGACTAGTGGCTGACAGGATTTACCAGTTTTAGTATTCAATGTATTTTTAAGATAATGTACAATCTGTAGTGAACCATAAATGCAAACCTCAAATCACATTTTCTCTGTAAGCTTGCTTTTTTAACAGCATGGACAAATCATTTTTTTACAAATTTACTATAGCCAAGTTAGATTAGAATGAGTATGTGTTGCTTCTTGCACAGACAAATTTTTCAATAGATATATGATGCTATACTATTGTATACAATATTCATCCTAGGCGGAATATAATTTTAGATTTGCATTAATTAAGAATCCCTAATCCTATTTAAAGCAAATTTACAGATCAACATATTAAATAAATTTTCATATCATCAAAATGCATATAGCAAATAACAGGGGACCCCAATCCAATATAGAGGATTCTAAATGTCACTGAATTTTGCCTTAATTCCTCTCCTAAAGTGTGGCATTTAAGGAGGTACCAAAAACACAGTACTCAAGATAAATAATAGTTTTTAAGACAGAATTAAAAAAAAATGAAAGCCAGTGCAAAAAATCTGTGATGAACAAAATATCAAGTATTACAAGAGAGGAAAAGTATTACTGATTTTTCTTCTGTTTCACCCTCCAATATAACTCAGTGTGGAACTGCTCACAGCCTGTGCTCTCGAGGATCTCAGCTTAGAGGGAGGCAAAGAAATAAAGTACAGGTAAATGGAGTGTTGGGGCACATTGGAGGTACATATTCCCATCACTAGGGCTGTCAAGATAGACTAACTGATGTCTTTCCAGAAGAAACAATCCTCCTATTGCTGTTGTTACTGTTAAATTACTTTTATGGAAAGAAACACCTGATACTCAAATCTACCCAAAAGAGAGCTTCGAAATATCATTATCCCTTCAAGTATCTTCTCTCTCTTATTATTAATTGCTTAGGAGAAAGAGAGCTAATTGTTTCTAATTTGAATTTGATGTACTCCTATCTAACTAGCAATTAAAGAGTTTTTTGCAAACTTAATGAATCTTCAACTCCTTCATCTGACTATCTCTGTTACATTTTTGTAAATCAGCATACACACAAAAATGGTACATTTTCACTGGGTTGTGTGACCTAACAAGCACTAAACATTTGTGATCTCATTTCTCTGAAAGCTTCAGTGTTTTTGTACTGACATATTGCTAATGTGGAGAAATATGACTTTATTCAGCTGACTACTAATTAATCCTTATAATTATATCATCTCCCAAGCATATTCAAAATCAGATGTGAGAAACAGTGGCTAAGAAGTAAGAAACATTTTTATCTGCATGAATGCTTTACTATCTAGAAAAGACTTCAACTGAAGCATCACTTTGAGATAAGTGATTGACTTGGCAATTATTATTTTCAAATTAAAAAGAGTTTAAAGGAAAAGAGTATTAATTTGCATGTGCATTTTGTACACTGTGTTTCAATGAAATATTGAAAAGTTCTGAGAAAAATATTTTTGATAAGAAGAAATATTTATTATATTTTAAATAAAACCACAAAATTCTAGACAGTTATGTAAGTAATTTTCTTTTATCCCCACAATAACTCCATGAGAACGATTTTTAAAATTTCATTTTTATGAATAAAGAGATGAATAATTTCAGTAACTTATCTAAGGTTCTGAGCTAAGACATCCAAGCTAGGATTCAAAGTACATCTTTTCTTGATGCAAATTATGGTAGCTCCTGGAAACTCTTGGAATTCCTTGGTTTGTAGCTGCATACTTCTAATCTCTGTCACTGTCTTCACATGACCTTCCCTTTATTTTTCTGTGTCTCAAATCTCCAGGTCTCTACTCTTATAAGTACAACAGTCATTGGATTCAAAGCCCACCCTAAATCCAGGATAACTTCACCTCACGACCCTGAACTTAATTACATCTGCAAAGATCTTATTTCCAAAAACAGATCACAGGTACCAGATTTAGGGCTTGGATTTACATTTTTGGGGCCACAATTCATCCCCCTATATATGTTTCCTACTTTTTGTTGACAATAATACAAAAGAGTATAAATATATCACCAATTCTAGAAAGATAGATAGAAATCAAGTTATTTACAAAGATTTATTGTATTATTAATCCACAAAATGACTCTTTCCATACAATAGGCTGCAAATATCAGAGAGACAGTATGTAAAGAGCCTGCGTTAAAGGAGGATAATAAGATTTTGATTGGGTATATTATGTGTTTTGTTTCAATGACCTATCACTGGTAGGAGTGAGATCATTGTTAAATGTCAAAAAGCAGACAGCAATAAACCATACTGGATGCTAAAGAGATAATTTATTTTTGGTTTTTTTTGGCATTACCTACAAAATGCAAAGAGGTCCATGCTGGACAGCAAACCTTGAGATTAATGAACAGAAGGTACTGATTCTATTGGATGGCATGGTTTACTAACAAGAGAAAGAGTGAATTTGCTGCCTTATTTTTGAAGCACAATTCAAAACCTTTTAGACAGTTTTTTCCAATACTGTCACCCCATCTTTCTCCCATCATTTTTGATATTTAGGTTCAGCCATACAGAACTAACAGTTATTAAGGGGAGAAGTGTGTGCCAGCCATGTATCCAGCTTAACAAAACAAGATTAGTATACCTGAAAAATAATATGAATGTCAGAAAGAGAAATATATCAAATGTTAAAAAATGCTTTACTTCCTATGATGACTTCAAAGTTTTACTAGAACATATTTATTTTGATATACTCTGTGACTGGGATAATCATTCAATTTATTGGCTATTAACCAGTAGCTTTCAGAATCCAATTGAAGTCTGAGTCACACAACACCATACCTGGTTAAGAACCTTATGTCCCAGGTAATAGACTGTACATTTGCATATGGGAGAAGCACAGATGACTGAAAGATTTAAAAGTGGATTAGTATAATAAAAATTATGAAAGGGATGTTAATTTATTTGAAGAAATGAAAAAGAGACCATTTGGCATTTTCAAATAGGAGAATAGTTACTATATAAAGGACTGAAAATAACCTATGAAGAAAGGAGTTACTAATAACTGTTTAATTACAGAATAAGAGGAAAACTTCATGAAACAGTTTATGAGAAGATTGATTCAGGGTTAGTAGTTGTTTGAGTATGACACAAGATCAAGGATCAGAGATTGAAAGGCCTTGACAAAAGATGAATACCTTTCAAAATGAGAGCAAATTGTTCAGTTCTGGACAAGACAGTATGTCCTTGGATGATAACTGGGTGATCTAAGGATTGATGACAAGAGTTTAAATTCAACTCTTTTAAATTCCTTTAAATTCCACATCAGTGAATCCAGAAGCCATTGAACCATGCATAGAAGTGTGTTTACTATCCAGTACTAACTCCTTTCCTTCCTCTTAAGTCACTTCTTTTACTTCTGTCCCCTAGACCTGCTTTTTAAGGCCTCGTAATTAATTCAGCAATTATTCATTAAGTGTCAACTATGCGTGTGGAGGCTTTAAGGTGCTATGAGGCTGCAAAGATGAGCAAGATACAAATCCATTTCTGTAAGTATTTTTAATTTAGATCGAGAAATAAAGAGATATGCAAAAGTAATTATAATACAACATAGAGAATAACAAATATCATAAGCACAGAAAACAATAGTTAGTAATTTTCAAAAAGTAAGAAATTATTTTCCATTTTCAGAAAATAGGATGAGGAACATTTTCATGAAGATTTTGGCTTTTTAGCAAAGCTTAGAATGATAAAATAGGTTGGACTGAGACATGTAAAGAAGACTGGGAAAGGGTTTTCCAGGCAGAAAGTACAATGCAGGCAAATGTACAGGACAAGAAAATAAAAAGTATGTAAGAGAAGCAATGAATTGGTTAGAGTACAGGAATTCTGGGAAGAGGCTAATAAGCAACAGATCTGCAAAGGCAGACTGAAGAACCTTGAATATATCAGTTTAAGTAATTTTCACTTTTTATATAAATATTAAGGATTCAGTGATGGATTCAGAGAAGTGGATTAACATGATCAGAAAGCAATTTAGGAAGCCCAGTGTTTCTGTGGTACCACCCTCTTAATATACACTGAATATACTTTTCTGCCTTTTGTAATAATTTTTAACCTGCATCGCTCAGCATCAAATACGTATATTGTTTATGTGATACAAACAGTCATTGCTTAAGCTTTTGTGGAACACTGCTTATGAACAGGAGATTATGCTAGGAACTCTGTAGATAATCACTGGACTCTGCTAGAGCCCTCCAATATGGAGATAATCCACTCCCCCCCACCATGCCACTGCCCTATTATGCAGTTAATGAAACTAAAGATAAGAGAGAACAAGTGACTTGACTCACATTGGCAATTGGCATTGGTGGTGTTAAAATTTGAATTCAGATTCCTTTGAGACTGAAGAAAGATTTCTTTTTTCCTATTCCACTGCTACTTTCCCTAAAGGTGCCTTACTTTTAAAATGGAATCATATTGCCCTTAGGGGAAAAGATATAATTGATAAAGCAGAATGTAAAACATTGACGAGCCAAATCCATACACCTATAGAAACCTCCTTCATCAGACATCAGTTTACCAAACCTCTACCAAACTCTATTACAAAATGATTTGCAAGAATTATAAATTTAAGAAACAAGAGTATCTTTCTAAGTTACATATTTATCAAAGGGCGGAACCATTTAGATGATATACAATAACATTGATAATACTTTTCTGTCATACATAAATGTAAGGTATATGTTTGGGAAAACCACCCACAGAAATGCGGTGGTTTTATGCTGTCTTGTGAGCTATTTGGATTTACTTTATCTAAAAAATAGTATTTTGTCTCAATCATATTCTTCAGCCACATGTTAAGTAAGTACATTTCAAAGTAGGTCCATATACACCATGTGTATGGAAGAAATAGAAAAATGTAAACATGAAAACAAAACAGTGTGTATACCATATGGGTAGTATTGTAAAAGCTGAAAAACAAATGGTTCTGGTCTCTATACCATACAAGTTTGTTATTATTTCTAGCCTTAGAAATTTCAGTTCAGTCCTAGTGCTTAATCTTTCACATGTCTGACAAAGCTGTACCAGATATACGTGAAAGGAGCAGAACTGTCTTATCTTTGCTTTCTTAATACACATCAGGCAAATGGATATTGCTAAATGTCATTTCTACAGCAAACATACACCCTTCACTCTAGAGTAAAATTGGTATCATAGAATTCTAAGGAATTGGTTGGTAGGGCTGTGTGTGTGTGTGTGTGTGTGTGTGTGTGTGTGTGTGTGTGTGCGTTGTGGGTGAGGGATATAGTTTGTCTTAGAAAACTATGTGTATATTATTTACAATGCAAATATTCTAACAACGATTTTGAGTGTATGTTGTATGTTTCTGGTCATTTCCTAACAGATACAAACTGCAAATGGGTGATAAAAGCAGATGAGCTAGGAAATCCAAGACGTCTCGAAGTGAAATTCTTCCTTGGAAATTTTATGGTAATTATGAGTTTGCAAAAAGATATCCAATATTATTTTATAACAAGGAAAAAAGCACTGACTTAAATTTTAAAAGAGGAAAATCCCCAAAGATACAAGCTAGATCTGGGAAAATAAAGAGAAATAAAAGGGAAATCACTGGGATTGATGTGTTCTGGGATCTGATAAGAAATGTGAAATATATACCTTAGAAAATATAATGATGGTTTAAGAAAATGTTGAATAAATAGTTTCCAAAAAATTCTTCTATGATGCTTTCTAAGCTTGGGGATACAAGAAAGATAAAGACATATTTAGCCAATGTTCTAAAAACATCTACAGTGGTTTAGTCTTTTAAGGATGGTATTATTGGATGATAACTATCAAAATTACTCTTTTGTAATGTCAAAGTGGGCAATTTAGTAATGTGGGCAAGAATAATTGTCCTTTATATTTGCATTTAATAATTACTGAATGAATTGAATCAAGAGCTGCAGAGATCACAGAGGAGCTACAGACCAAGGAAAGAACTATTTATAAATGGATCTGTCATCCCCATCTTAGATCACTGTGACTAAATGGTTTAAACAAGTTGTTTGTCCAGACAGTTAGTCAGATTACTCAGTTAGCTTCATGATCCTTAGCATCTGTATTTTTATATTTTTTCCCAGTAGATTGACATGACTTGGACACATTTTCAACTTTCAAAATAAGATATTTTACTTGCCACAGAAAAATAAAGAATTCATCCAAATCAAGAAACAGGTCTCTGCATTTCACCAATCCATGGGGTTGCTTTTCACTAGAAAATAAATTCCATCTGGGAAAGGTTGTTTTTGCATAGCTTTTTAAAAAAGAATCACCTTTATTCATTCATAGTTTTCAGTTTGGGCAATTCTGATTTTACCTCCTGATACACTTCCATAAATATTTTCATTAAATACTTTCAAATAATAAATCACCATATAACGTGAATAAAAAAGGAAGCTGGATCAAGTATAATTGTGATTTTAATGAAAAAAAATCTTGCTTATAAATGGATAAAGGTGCTAATGCTAACATGACATTCTGTGAGCAGTTAAATAAAGCAGATGCTCAAGATTTTGAAGCACCCTCGAGAGCCAACTTCTTGATTACAAGCACTCGTAATGCCAACCTCATTACGCTCATGAGTACAGTTAAGGGAGAGAACTAGAGCTTAGTATACATGCTGATTTCCCAAACCTTCTGATAACCTAAGACCCATGGTAGGAGGACATTAAAAAATAAATGAACCTCCTCCAAGCATTTACCAGGAGTAACAGTTCAATGAAATGACTGGTCCTTTGTGAAATCTCTTGATTATGCCTTGGTCCTATTCACAAAATGATGTTAGATACAGTGCTGAGTCAGGTTTTGAGGATTTACAATATGACAACAACCTACTGTTTGGACTTGACTGGGCAAGGCATTTTAGATGTGTGGCTAAGAACAATAAACTTTAATTTCTAGTAAAGGAAAGGTGCATAAATTATGTCAAAGATAAAGAGCAAAAAGGTACAGCACAGGAATAACAAAGAAAATGTCTTTCTTGTTCAGAAGTCACAAAAATCAAGACTGGGCGAAGAAGCAGAATGCGTGGCAGAGCAGGACAGGTGACGCACAATTGAGCCCTTTTTAAGGAAATAAAAAAGATTAACTACTGGGAAAGTAACAGGAAATGGATTGTTGAAAACCTAACTAAGATTATATGTTTTTCATTAGGCCATATTGAGACACTGCAGTTTTTGAGCAGGACATGACAAAATCATAGATTTTGTTTCTCTACGTTAGATGAATCTATTAGTAAAGTGAATTGGGAGAAACAACACTTTGTCTTTTATTACAGTTTTTCTATGTGCTTTACACTGTGCTAAGCATTTTATCAACATTAACAATTTGAATCCTCTCACTCTATATTAGTAATATTCTACTCCAATAAATCCTATCTAGTTGTAAGACAAACTCATCCATGATAGCTTAAATTGTAAAAAAGGAGAATTTATCGTAGTAGGGCAAAGGAAGCTCCTAAGAGTCCAGTGCTACATCTTTTGGCTTCAGAAACTGGAGAGTCGGGATATAAATCTACTTGCCTACCTTACAAGGGCTGCGTATTCTACTCATGTCCATTTCTCTCATTGATATCTTCTACTTTTACATCATGTCCAAGTTTATATTTTTATGTTATAAATACTTACGTAGCACTTGTTATCAACCCGTTTTTACCTTCATAATGAAACTAAGAGGGAGAGACCATTATCTTAATTTTATAAATGTAAATGAGGTTCAGAGAGGTTAAGTAGTTTGCCCACAGTTGCCCAGATAGAATGGGAGATGCTGTGATTTAGACCCAGACTGTAGCTTCATATTCCTGGTCTTAATAACTGACCTGTACAACTGCTTTGGCCAAGCATGTTCATTAGGCTGAAACCTACATCAAGATTTAGAGGTTATCCCTGAGAGACTTTATTCTCAGCTTTCCATCTCAAATATTTGAAAGAGGAGGATATTTGAGAGGTTACAGGACCACTAGCTGTTTGAGCTGGAAGTGGGACACAAGTAGACGTAATGGGTGGGGGCAGAGTTTGTAATTTATAATATTCTTTACTCAGTTTTTAGAAACACCAAACTGCTATCTTCCTTATTAACTCAGCCCAGGGTCTGCTCATAGTTAAAATATCTTAAGATTCTAGTTAATGGTGGATATCAAAATAAAGAGCATAAATAAATAGCATGAATATTGTTGGTGGTAGAAACTTTTGTAAGATCATGTTTATTCATTATTGGTAAAAGCTGACAGTCTGAAATAACCAGGAAAAATAGGTAAAATAAGAGATGTTTACAAAGTTTACAAACTGCAGAGAAGGGGGGTGGGTGGAAATAGATACATAGATTAAGGGGTTGGGGGGGAGAGGGGAGGGAAAGGGAGGGAAGGAGAGGTGATCAAGAGAGAGGAAGCAGCACAGGTAAAAAAAATCAGTGTTCAATGTGTGATACTGGCCAGTATGCCATAAAGCTTAGGTCAATGGGCTTTGAGAACAGGTTGCCTGTGTATGAATTTATCCTTTGCTATTTGACCTTGGAAAGTTGTTTATTCTCTATATGCCTCTGTATGCCAATTCATATGTAAATTGAGATCAATAAAATACTACTTCAGAGGGTTGTTAAGAGAGCCACTCTGGAGAATCTGCATTAAAAAAAAGTATTCTTTTAAGTTGTCACAATGAAAATTGAGATATTTAAAGATCTATGAAATTCTGAAGGAAAAAGGCTATCCATTTAAGCTTTTTAAAAAGTTTTGCCTGTTGTGGTAAGTTAGATTGGTAAGGGAAACTGCAAAGAGATACTGTTGGGCTGTGAAACTGAATTATATAACCCCATAAAATATAGGCTCTCATTTACTATTTATATCATTTCCTATAATAGGTTAAAAATGGATTTAGTACAAAAAAATAAAAGAGGACAATATCCATATAATCAAATATTTAACTCACCTCAATTTTTCTTTGACAGAGGAAATGTCTTTTGTTATGCACTTCCTCAATTATGAACTAACACAATAAGACAACTGTCTGCTGTTTAAAAGTAATTTTTCAATTAATTCTACACAAAGAATGTGTTCCCAAATTAGTGATGTAAGTTGACTCCAATTTTTCTTTTATAATGCATTCCAATTATAATTTATGGTAAAATGATTGGAAGGAACCCCAAGTACTGGAGTTACTGTTTCCACGGTTACAGGCTACAACATGGGATATTCTCTCTTTGAATTCATGCTTTCACATCTCATTTCCGTTTTCAATCTTCCTCCTTTTTAAAGGCTCTGTGTGCTTTGTTCAGGTTAGGCTGCAAAATGGAGATGACGGAAAAGAAATATTTCATTTCCAAGATACACACAGAAGATAGTTGAAAGTGGTTTGCAATTGCTGTTGAGTCCACACCAGGTTTTGAGGATGGTTGAAATTGGGCTTGATACATAATCAATCCAGAGAAAGACAATTAACTCTAGGACTGCTGACTTAACCATCCATTATCAGTAAATTCCTCTGTATTAGCTATCAATTGCTGCATAGCAAAGTACCCTAAGTCTACTGGCTTAAAACAACCCATATTTATTATCTCCAAGTTTCTGTGAGTCAGAAATGTGGCCACTGCTTATCTGGATCTTCTGTTTTATAGTCTATTACAAGGCTGTAATCAATGTACCACAAAGCATCTGTGGTCCCATCTGAAAGCTCCATTGGAGAAGCACAGGCTTCCAAGCACACTCAGGTAGCAGCTGGCGTGATTGAGTTCCTCAACGGCTGCTGGACAGAGAGTCTCAGTTTCTGATGGCAGTTGGCTGGAGACCTCCTTCAGTTTCTTGCCATGTGGACCTCTCCCTAATGATGTCTTGCTTTATCAAGGTGTACAAGTGAAAACTGCAATGAAGGGAGTCTACCATCAAGAAAGACATTGTAATCTTTTGTAACCTAATCATGTGACATCTCATCACCTATGTTGTACTCTATTGGTTACAAACAAGTCACTGGGTTTAGTCCACCCTCAAATGGAGGGATTCCACAAGGGGTGTTACTACCACAAGGAAGGGATCATTGGAGGCTACCTTAGACATCTGCCAACCACAACCTCCATCATACTACTACACTGTCATTATTGTCTTCCATGAATTAAAAAAAAAAAAACAACGAGCCACTTACCACTAGTTAATTTCCTCCAAACTCTGTCCCCTCAAAAGCCAAATTTGAGAAGGAAATATATACCATTAAAATGTCTATCTATACATTTAGAACTCAGAGATAGTGATTTAACAAGTCTTATTCTAGTTCTGTATCTGAGCAGTCTGTCCTATTGATGCCCTCAGCCATATTTAACTATGTCCTATTTTTCTCCTGCATTGCTCAGATGGAAGCTTATCTATGTGAAAGAGAGATTCTTTGCTTTTGAGTCATAATACATACAGCTCGCTGACTAGGTAGCTAAGGAGGAACTGACTTCTTCTGGAACAGAGCACTTTGAAAACAGCATTCAGCAGCAGGAAACGCAATGTTTCTCAGTGAGATCCAGAGTCTACATATGCCAAATGGCCCTCACGTTTGATTAGAAATGCAGATCTCCCCTTCTAGATGAGTAAACTCTGACCAGACTTGTGAAGTAAGACAAATCTGGGTTAGATTTCTGGGTCAGCCACTTTTTAGCTTAGTGACCATGGGTGAGTATTCTAGTTTCAAAAGTTTCCAATTTCCTAACACGTAAATAAAATATTACCTTCCTTTGTAATAAGATTTTGTATTAGATGCCATAACTTATATAACATACTTAGCACATTATGTAATGATGTAGTTACCATCATCACCCTCCTGACTTGATTGTGCCATGTATATGATTTGTCCCCTTTAGTTGCTAATTTTTTTTTTTTTTTTTGGTTTCCATATCATCTCGGCGGTAATGATTATTCAAAGACCCATCTCAGACTGACTTGTTTCTTTTCCCAATAGCTCAGGATCAACATATGGTTAATTATTATATTTGGCACACCTGCTTAGTATTTATTCCATATAATTTTTTTGAGCATTTACTATGTACTAAGTGCTGTCCTGCCTTCTTAGATAGACAGATAAGTAAGATATAACTCCTGCACTGACCACCACCTGCAGATATCAGCAGGCAACTGTCTCTGGGGTCAATCCTGGCTGTAGAAAGAAAGCATGTGAGAAGCTCTTTGAACTACTCACAAATTCAGGATGAGGTTGACTCTCCTTCTACTCCAAGTTTATGTAATAGTTTTTGGTCAAAGTTTTTACTTGTATGTAACAATTTTTTCCATAAGCCATTTTTATTACCCTCAAAGTATTAAGACAAGTACAAAATAACCTCATAATTAGGATAATGTATTGTTAAAAAAGGAGAAAACACTACAGTATGGAGAGATTTACAAATGACTAAAATGTTCAAGCTGTGACAGAATTAATGCACAACTTGAAATGGGGTTGCGTTTCTTTGCTTTTAGAAATGCAAATTTCCTTAACAAAAAAAAGGACAAATAAAATACAATGCACTACATAAGTGTAACCATGAGAAGATTAAAGAAAAACAGTCATATCACTTACACTATTAGCATAACAGACTCTACTGCTATATTTAACACCTTTGCCAACACAAGCCTACTCCCTTTCCTGGCTTTAAGGAACAATTTCCTCTAAGAAATACTACTGCAGCATAACCCTTAGACAATTTCTTTTATTTTTAAAGTTACAACCTATAGAAGCAAAATAAACCTTGTCTTTTCTATGCCTATATCTGGGCTGTGATAACATCCCCAACACTCAGATTCCTAGTTTTGTAAATTCCTTCCCCACACCACAAATTTGCCTTGATTGCTATCACTTAACTGACCTCATTGAAACCCCAAATCCTTCTGAAGCTCTTAATACTTCTTGCATGTTCTTCTGACTCTCTTACTGAAGAAGATAATTCAGTCAAGTTACAAAATAGATCCAGAACTTTGCTTATGAAATCCTAATACTCTCTTCCAATTTCTGGCTAAATTCGGGATGAATCAACTCCCACAGGTCTTACCAAGAAGAATGTTCATGTATCACCAATAAATATGGTTAACAATTATATTTGATGATACCATTCCCCAGGATAAGTACTAGTTCCTAGATATATAATACAGATATCAAGCTGACTATGAAGAGTTCTGATGCAATACATAGGGACTTTTATGGTGACAAGTTGTAGGGCGGTCAGTTTGTACTAAAAAGGTATAGTGGTATAACAGAATTTAATCTATTAAACTATTGAAAAAAGAAAAAAAATGCTTTTCATGAAGATGCAGCCAGACAATTACAAGTGACGAAATTGAGAGGTTCCTCTTTGTGAGACTTTTGTGTGGAAAAGAATACTTCTTTTATCTACTGCAACCTGAGCCAGGACTGTGTCTGTACTCACAGGCTAATGCTATGCCATGTTTGTTGAAATAATCATGTTATTTACTATCCATTTCAATACAGGGAGAGGGCAACACTTTGTATATAATATGCATACCTCTACTACTAAATTATATTTTGTCCTTTTCTGTAGCTGCTTCCTACAGTAAGGTAACTGAATCATTTAGGTCTGCACTCTTCACATATTTACCTCTGCCTGGCAAATATTATTGGTTAAATCCATACTGTTTTTGAAGAGAGGGAAGAAGGAAGACGAAGTAGTTTTCAGAGTAAGAAGTGAGGAGGGTGAAATCTAGATGTTCCATGCTCACTTTTGCCTTAGATACTCTTCCTTTCCTACCTTTTCTTTTTCCTTGTCTTTTTTCTTCTTCCTTGATTTCACTGACCGGGTATAGTCTGGTTCTGCATACCATCTAAAATATGAGTCACATAAGAAACTACAGCCTCCTTCCTCCATTCTGAAGACTTTCACAGCCTAACAATCTTTAACTCATACAGACTCCGTAATATGAGATTATTTTGCTGAGCTTTTTCTCATTTCTTAGTAGCATACTGAACAATGCCATTGAGCAGTCCCTTGGATTTACTCCTAAGCACCTGCCTGCTCTTCAGTCATGGATGGCTTAGTATTTTAAACGGTGCCATGTAGATAAGTCAGAGAAGGCAACAGAGGCAAACAGAATGGAACATACTAATGATAAGGAAAAACAAAATCGTCAGCCTGGGATTCAAGACTCTGGGGTTCTTGTCCTTTTTCTTGTATTCCTGTATTCCTTGAACATGCCACTTCACTCACTGGATGCCCACATCACTAAGGGACATGGCTCTTTAAGCTATATGAACCATCCCAGCTCTCACACTCTACAACCTTAACAAGGTTTCAATGCAATTTTTAAGTAGGGAGAAGAAGAGAGGGGCGACACAGGAAAGATCATGCCCAAGGGTTCAAGAATTCCAAGAGTATTGCTAATTAGGGTTCCAATTCCTTTGGAGAATTATTTGTGCACTTGTCCATGTGTTCTGTGAGTACCTACAGATTTTCTTGAAAGGATTTGTGATTTTTTCATCTCTAGCTCCAATGGTTTCCAGTCACTCTAGGAGAACTAATAAATGTGGTATCTGTGGTCAACATATTAAGGCAGTCTATATATAGTTGACATGAAGAATTATTACTACCTTCCATAATGTCAGAATATATGTGTCCACTGTCTCAGAACCCAATAAAAGTTACCTCCCTCCCTCCCCATGGTAGCTGTAAGTTTGAGCTCTCATCCACTAGGTCTTGTCAACTTTGGCTAGCACATATATACCTTTTCTCCCAGGCGTTTTTAGCACCGTTGTGCTGGCTACTCCAGAAAAGCTGAAAATAGTGAGATACAATCCAGCTTGGTGGTTAAGCTTAAGGACTCTAAAGCAGGTATTTGTACCCTGGCCTCACTACTTACTAGCTGTGTGAACTTGGACAAATTATCTAGCTCTTTAGTGCTTCAGTTTCTCTGTTTATAAAAGGAGAATGATAATAACACCTACTTCATGGAGTTGTTTGGAAAATTAAATTAACTAAAGATGAAAGTCACTCACATAAGATTATGGGCCTGAGTAAGTGCTCATATATCCTCTGAAATCCTTGGTTCAACATGAAAAAATTAGAATTTTTGCACAACTGAAAGGAAAGACGTCCTCTCTACCTTTGGGATTGCACCTTGTCACATGGGCTTTAAGGCATACCTTATAGTTTTAGAGAAAAAATTTTTACTTAAAAGTTTATATTTTACCCTGAAAGTCTATCAAATATTCACTCTGAATAGGGCTTAAGCTCAGTAGTTAACTGTCTTGGATTCATCACCCTGACTACATCAAGTGCTAGAATAAAAAAGTAGTTAAAAATCATCATCTCTTCAGTCAGATGGTCTTGGTTTAAATCCTGGCTCTATCATATAGTGTGACATTAAGCAAATATTTTAACACCTTTTAATTTCAGTTTCCTCATTTGTGTAATGGCACAAATATTAGTACCTAATTCATAAAGCTGAAATGGGATCTAAATCAATATATCTAAAATTTATAGAATGATGCCACAAACAGTATAAGCTCTCAATGCATATTATCTATCATCCTATTTAAAGCATTTCCCTTATAATTATAGTAAGACTCATTTCCTATAGTTTCCATGATTTTCAGTAATATGAATTTACATTAAAAATATAGTCTTTGGGGCTTCCCTGATGGCGCAGTGGTTGAGAGTCCGCCT
>NW_020172476.1:66165-133236 GCF_003031525.2 Neophocaena asiaeorientalis asiaeorientalis
ATATATATATATATATATATAGTCTTTGTTTTAAAAGGCAGCCCTAACACTTTTTGAATGCAACATTTTTTTAAAAAAAATTTACCCTTCTTTAGTCTAAGTTCCTTTACCTTTCCCACACATAATGTGAAGTTGAGCCAATCGCATCTTCCTGGTTATTGTTCTCTGAGACACAGTCCAGATTGTTAATGTTCCTCAGAAAAGTGTGACCCAGAACTTCCTGAATACAGATATCCTGTTGCAAAAGAGAATAGGACTTTTATTACATCTCTCTTTTGGGATACTATGCTTCTATTGGGTTGGCCAAAATGTTCGTTTGGGTTTTTACGTAAGATCTGAACGAACTTTTTGGCCAACCCAATATTTCAAATTTCACCAACTGACCTTATAGCCAGTTGCTTAGCACTGTTTTTCACTTTGAGCAGAAGTCTTTCTTACCTTTTCTGTCTTAACACGTTTCCTCTTCTAAATTCAAAAAGCTAATTTTTTACATTACATCTAGAATTGTGGTTTACTTTCTCACCTCAATTTTGTTACCTTAAAAAAAAAAAATAAAGCCCTGTTATCTAATCTTATAAGTCCCCGCCTGCTCTGAAATTCCTTGATCTAGTATCTTTATATTTATCTTTATCAATTCATGTTATTTGGCCTGGCCCTCATTTCCAGCAGGTGGAGATATAGAACACTAATTCTGTCTTGCAATTTCACACACTGATTCTCCTCTTAAGTCCTATGCTATAAGGAATTTAATAAATAAGCCATCTTTACCTTCGAGCAAGACAATGATTAGGAGAAAATATTAGTGCTACAAAGGACAGAATTCCAAAGCAGCCTAATTAAATTGTCTGGTCATTAACTATCACTGCCCAACATCTAATAACCTTAAAGTACTTACTACTTGTCCTACTATAGTAAAGATGCCTACTCATGTTTTGTGTAAAAAAACTCATTGCTGTTGCTTTTTATTTCCTGATTCAATGTTTAGATGAAACTCTAGTGAGGTTATTTCCTTAATTGTGTGTGTAACTTCACTTTTTCTTCAATCAGATTTTCAGAACTAATTGTAAGCATTTGTTGCATTTATAAGGAAAATGTGCCTCACAAATGTAGAGTCAAACAGAAAGCATGCAAGATTTGATTCGGACACAGTGTTAATCAGTTTCAGCTGGTTTTTAGCCAGTTTTTGAAATTATTCTTGAAGTGACAAGAAAAAGACCTTGTCACAAACAAAGGCAAAATAACACGATGTATATAGAGGGGAAAAGAAGGTGTTCTAATTCTGTGTCCTTGCCTGTACTGGGAAAAAATACTGAAAGAAATACGTGATAAACAGAAGGTGTCACCTGCCTTTATACCAACTATGTTGCTGGTTGCCCTCATGGCACAATCAGAATCAAGACTTCTCAGTTCTCAGATGTCCCGCCACTTTGTCAGGACTGAGGACAGGTCACAGTGGCTCCCGTGGAACTATCACTCGACCTTACCTTCCTCTCTTGCACATACTGGTCTGCATTTTCTGTTGATTCTTTATGTCTGTAAATAAACCAATCTAATTTAAAAGGTGGAGGAAGTCCTATGTCTCGTAGGGGTATTTATTGCCAGGTGGCCTGACCTTCTCGTGCCAAGGGAATTTACTTTTGCTCACGTTATTCTTTCTTTTTCTTCCTTTTTGGAAATATACAACAAAGCACTGAATACTTTTTGAATTTTGAAGTAGCTCTGAGATGATAATCACATTCCTATTTATTTATTTAAAGGGTATTAGGGTCAGGAGGGGTGGGAGAAAGATGGGGGTTGAGGGAAAGGACAATATTTCTTGGGCTTTTACTATGGAGTAGACTGTGTACTTGGTGTATTATATACGTTATCTCCCATAATTGAAAGAGCTACCCTGCATCCTGGTAAGAAGTTCATGGCTTGATGTTATTAATTAGTAACTACAAGGAGGTGAAATTTGGGCCTAAAGTTTTCAGGCCCTATAATCCATACATTTTTACTTCTTTTATATTACATTCCTACTTTATGGTAATTCAAGCCTATACAATGTATTTCATTTTGAGGCAAATCATTATTGATTATTATTTGTTACTTCCTAAAAAAAGAATAACACCTTATGTCTAATATTTTTTTCCAACCAATTTACCACCAGCTGCTGGGATACCTGACATCCCTGAAAAAAGATCCTAATTCTTTTAATGTCACAATCTAAACATGTAGATGTAAATACATGCATCCTTTGTTTGTTATCCCCTTGCACACAGGAAGGGCATTGACCTGTGGTTGTCATTACTGTTGCTCACAAAAGATATCTGGCTTTCTGTGTTCCAAACACATAATGAATTCAAAACTTTTTGAGGGTTAGGTTGTTCTTTGGCCCAGTGAAATATGAGATTAAGTGGCATGTGTTATTTCCGGGTTAAACTTTTAAAAAAACAGTGCCAGTTCACTCCATCCCCTTTCCATTCTTGTGTGACTGTTGCGGTTGAGATGAAGCATTTTTCAACCTGGGTTTCTGAGTAACTCCAATGAAGAGAATGCGCTTTTTAGTTTGGCCAGGTCAGAATTTGCTGTGATAATAAAACACCTCCAGACTCTCCATGGCTTAACCCAATAAAGAGTTACTTCTCACTCATGCAAAATATTCATGGGCTATTGCTTCATGTTGTAATCATCTTTACACTGGCACCTGGAAGTGAGGGAGCAGTTACCACCTGTGGCATTGCTTGTAACTATGGAAGAAGGAAAAGAGAGCAAAGTGCTGACTGGCTCCTAAATTTTCTGTTCACTTTGCTTTGGTCAAAGCAATTTATATGGCGATGACTGAGTTCCAGGGGGTGGAGAAGTGCAATTTTGCCATCTGCCTGGACAAACAGCACCAGATATCTGTGACCAGTACTAATGACAATCACAGCCTCTAGCCCACGTCCCTGTACTAGAAACATAACATAAGCAAGAAATACAGTTGACCCTTGAACAACATGGTTTGAACTGCATGAGTTCACTTACAAGTGGATTTTTTTTCAATAGTGAATACCATGGTACTAAACGATCCACTGTTGG
Source organism: Neophocaena asiaeorientalis asiaeorientalis (assembly GCF_003031525.2). NCBI lineage: Eukaryota > Metazoa > Chordata > Mammalia > Artiodactyla > Phocoenidae > Neophocaena > Neophocaena asiaeorientalis. Next base: position 69,226 of record NW_020172476.1, read on the forward strand.
TTGAACTGCAGATAGGGCGGAACCCTGTAATAAAGGGCAGACTATAAATTATACCAGATTTTTGCCTGCATGAAGGGCTGGGTCCCCTAACTCCCAAGCTGTTGAAGGATCAACTGTAACCTTACATAGAGTTAACCCAGGGGGATGCCCAAATATTCATTAAACGAGAACTGGTTAAGAAATCATGGTTCATGCATGGTAGCAGTTACCAACCCTAGGTACACATTAGAATCACTAAAAATGTTTTTTAAAAGACCAGTGTTTGGGGTTCACCACCCACCAGTATCATCAGAAATTTAAAGGTAGTCAGGGTAAGGTCTAGGCTTTGGTATTATTGCAAACATTGCCAAAGGATTCTGATATGCAGCCAGAGTTGAGAACCACTGATATACACAACTGAGTATTAACCATATGATATAGAACTACAGGTAATGATTTATAATCATGTCCATTATCTATAAAAAACGATTTCAAGTTTAAAACAAGTTCCAAAATGCTTTGATATATGCTTTATGTACCCATATTTGCTTAAACATACAGAAAAGTTTAGAATGCTACACTATAAAATGTTCCACGTGTTCACCTCAGAGGAGTGGGCAGGACTTTCCATGGCTTATTAAGAGATGAGGAAAAAGGATTTAAGTTCCACTTACTTTTCACGTTCTTTTCGCTAGGTTTTTGATTATTACTTCCTGTGTTCTGCAATAATAATCTTGTTGTGGTTAAGAAGAATCTAATGCTAAACTTTGAATTTAAAGGACAAAATATTATTTAATACCCTAAAAATAGAAATGCATGCCGTATCTCTAAATAGGGAAATGTAATGCTGAAAATATGTTGGTTTTCACCAAAGTCACTACCAAATGTACAGATTAAAATTCCCAGATTTCTTGTGGGTGGTTTAGGGAGAATTTAATTATTTTAAATTATATCTGGAAGAATTATCACTTTTAAATAAATACATTTATTTAAATATTATCATATTTAAAATAAATTTGGGAAACAGGGATGAGTTTTAACCCTAAATTAAGAAAACATTATACATTTAGGATACTGCAAAGACTTTGGTACAGCTGCAGGAACAGAAAGATCATCCAAAAGAACATAAGAGGAATGTTTATGGCAGACCCCAAAATATGTAAGAATCTAGAATGTAGTAAAGGTGGTATTGCAAAGTGTGGAAAAAGAATAGTTTATTCAATAAACACTACTGAGAAAACCTGCTATGTTTCTGACTCTACATAGTAAAACAAAAATTCATCATTATTCAAAATTTAAATGTGAAGTATAACCTATAAAAATAAAGTATAAATAAACATAAATAGTTATATCATCCTGGAAAAGAAAGGGCTTTTCTAAAAACAGAATCACAGAAAGAAGCTATAAGTAGACTATTTACAAACCCATAAATAATAATCTAAAATATCGGTGTCATCATATATCACAAATAATAAGAATAGATGACCAGCACTCTGGGGAATTTAACACATTTTAGACAAACTATTAATAATCATTAGTATAAAAACCCCAGACACATTTATTAGAGAAAGTGTAACCATAACAACAAAAAGGTAAACAGCTGAATAGATATTTGACAAAAGAAAAGAAATACAAGCTAATTGATTCGATATCCATTTTGTATTTATACTCTACATTTCCTGATTAGGTACTGTTCTAAACTCAGCAATAGCCGAATGAACACAACAGAGCCCATGTCTTCTGAATGTATATTCTAGTAGGGGGAAAAAATGAAATAAGCAAGTCTCGTGTGTCACAAATGTAATGCCAAATAATAAAGCAAAGTATGGACATTAGGACATACGGGCATGAGGAGTTAATTTATATGGGATGGTCAGAGAAAGCTTCACTGAAAGGAATAAGGCTATGAGCCATGTGCACAAAGTGTTTCCCAGGCACAGGATATAAAGGTATGAGAAGACAATTATCAATCTGCTTCATAAGGTTGCTTCAGCCTGAAGCAACACGGTTGCTTTTAGCTAAAAGCGACCTCAGAGTTTACCTGCCCTCCCTAAGGACTGAAGGGAGCAGTATTTTGGCAGGTATTACACCTTCACAAAAATGGTTTGGAAAACTCCATCGACCACAGTTTCTAGAGAGATGTACAGAAAGTAACAGTGCCAAAAGTCAAGGAAAATGCTTTTCAACTGTAGTTAAAATTTTCTATTAGCATAATTCAGCATTAGAAATTCTTTGAAGCTCATATGGCCCACTATGTAAGTGGAAGCCTACAAAAGTCATCCATGGACTCAAAGACAAAATGACAAAATGGTTTCCATTTCCATGTGGACTCACTTCATAGGAGATATATTTGGCTCAGCAGAATTCATTTAGCATTTATGTGTTAATAAGCAGGAAAAGAAAAACTGTTCTTTCTGTCTAGTTCAAATTGGAAAAAAATAATAAGATAACAATAATTTTTGTAAGGTGAGAGAAAAAACAGTTTGATGAATGGGAATCAGGTTAGGTCCATGCAGAAGCTCTCCACAGCAAGGTTTGCTATACAATCTTCCTTTAATTTAAAAAGAAAGGAAAGGTAACACTGGAGGGACAGATGAATTGCACTTGTTTGTGAATGTACGAGAACAAAGAAGAAAAACAAGGAGACCAAGACCACACTTAATCTTACATCTTAATCACTGGGACAGATTTGGATAGGGAGACATATAAACAACAATATCTCAATTGTTTCTGAAGTTAGATCTCCCAAAGTGAGGTCCCAGTAGGAAGCATAAATGGGTTCTCCAATTCTGAGGATGGAGTTTTAACCAGATCTTAGATTTATAGTCTGCTTCCAGTGTGAACAAAGGAGAACTAACAAGATAACTTTGACTTCTCAATTGCTCATTTTCTGGCCCGTTAAAGAAACAGCAGAGGTGGGACAAATTTGATAATGAAACCTGTACTCCCCAGAATTGGGGGAATGCAAGATAATCTTATGACGATTTCAACTGTGGAAGTGATAAATAATTAAACTATGAATGGCATAATATACCATCTTTCCTCACTTGCCTTAGTCATTGCTTGCTAAGTGAGCAGGGATTAAACTTTTTCACTGACAAGTTTCCTTTCTTCCTTTTGCAAGTTTATGAGGGATTATCTAATAGAACCAGCCAGTCTAAGCTTGACTATGCTCCCAGAACTGTTCAAAGGAAATTCCTTCTATCCCAGTAATACAAAACGAAAAGCAGGAAGAGGATCTACCACTCACTAGAGGAACCCACGAGTGAGATGGAGATTGTGTCTCTTTTCTTGTCATCAGAAATTCTCACCAAGAATATCTCAAGAGAGAAATAAAGTGTTTCATCCCAGGAGGTCCTCTGCATTGCTGTCCATGAGGAACAGGGTAAGAATGGTAGAGCCATCCTGGAGTAGCCAGGCACCATCAGTAGGCAGGAGTGAGGCTACCGGTAGCCATTCTATCAGAGAGATGGTGCAGCTGTAGCATGCATGGGGGAATAAAGAAAGAGAAAAGTCAGACCACACTAGAGGGGTTTTGTGGGGGAATCTCTGGAGCAACCATGGATTATGGCAGACCTGGGTTTGGAAAACAAGATTTTTAAGAATTCTTACTCTGGTTTACTAATATACACTTTAATGCTCTTAAAGAGACAAATAATGATAAGAAGTACCTTGTGATTTTTTGTTTGTTTATCAGAATGTGAAATTTTGTAATGACTCCATGCAGAAACCAAGCCTAGTGAAGCCCTAGAACATATTCAAGTTATACAAACATCCCTTCTAAAGACATCCAAATACTGACCACACTCAGTCAGCAAGGAGGGGGTCATTCAGAGGTTTGGTGAAAATTTCTTTCAAATCAAACCATAGCTGGAGATGTTAACCAGGTAAACTCAGAGCCAAACCAAACCAAAATATTGTTAGTGCTCAATAAATATTAAACTTGGAAAGGAAAATATATGCCTTCATAAATCCCTGTTAGAAATGGTCCATTCCTGTACCTTTCATGTGTAAATGTGAAAACACAAACCCAAAGTAAATGATTTGTACACATTTGATACCCATTGTCCCAACTTAGACATCAGCCAAAAAAGGTTTCCAGAAGACTTTTCACTTTTAGCAAAATTTTTACAAAACCTCCTCTACTTCTCCCTACATTTCTTTTCCCTGTTAACTTCCTTCATTCTTCTAGAAAGCTAAATATTATGCATCTTCTTTAGTGGATGAGTGATCCTTTAAAAAGTTTATTCTCTGTGAGTAAATTTTAATTCCTCAACAAAATTTGCAGCAAGTTCAAAACATAATCAAATGTGACCTTTCATTCTTAGCACTTAGCTCTGAATTTTCACCTTTTTAACATTTTGAAATGAATTGTAATCCTGGTTCATGTGCCTGACTGACAGAATGGAAACTATAGTTATCCAGCAAATGAAATGATAAATCTAACGAAATGATAAAGACTATGCTGGATCCTAATATGGACCCCAGAATCAGAGGGCCAATAAAACTTTTTCCATATAAGCAATAAGGCTGTTTTGCTCTCTAATCATTTGTGTGTTCAGTGGAATAGCACTTTTAATTTTCTTCAAGCACTTTTCCTTCACATTCAAGACTTTGCTAATTGCTTGTGCAAGAGGCCTAGCTTTCAGCCTATCTTGGTTTTCACCATGCCTTCCTCACTAAGCGTAATCATTTCTAGCTTTCAAATTAAAGTGAGAGATGTGTGACTCTTCCCTTCATTTGAATACTTAGAGGCCACTGTAGGGTTATTAATTGGCCTAATCACAATATTTTTGTTGTGTCTCAGGGAATAAGGATGCCCAAGGAGAGGGAGAGAGATGGGGGGACAGCCAGTCGGTGGAGCAGTCGGAATACACACAATATTTATTAAGTGTGCCATCTTATAAGGGCGTGGTTTGTGGCACCCCAAAACAAGTACAATAGTGACATCAAAGACCGCTGATCACAGATAACCATAACTACAATAATAAGCAAAAAGTTTGAAATATTGTGAGAATTACCAAAATGTAACACAGAGACACTAAGTGAGCAAACCCTGTTGAAAAAGTTTCGCCAATAGACTTCCTCAACGCAGCGTTGCCACAAGCCTTCACTTTATAAGAAACACAGTATCTGCAAAGCGCAATAAAGTGAAGCACAATAAAACACAATAAAAGTACAACCTTCTAGCCTCTTCTTCCACATTCTGTGTTTTTTTCATTTCAAAAATGCCAGAATTTGTGCTGTTCCCAGAACTCAATACACTGTTTCAATCTCCATGTCTCTGTTCCTGCTGTCCCCTCACCTGGATGACTCTAGACTGTTGCAGTGGCTTCAAATGATCACTCATGTCTAGTTTTCCTTTCCTTCTGGGCATAGGAGAAGCCTTTACCACTCTGCATCCCCTTGTAGTTACATGAGGCCATGCAACTAGCTCTGGTCAATGGATTATAAGCAGATTCTGGAAATGTCTGATATGGGAGGATTACACATCTCTGTGTAGCATGTTTTCAACTCTGTTCAATATGTTGTGGACAGAAATGACATATTTATTTAGTGGTGATTAAATGGGGCTTTCAATTGACAGTTCTATACTTTCCAGCCCTCTTGTGAAAGCATATATTGCAATGGAGCTTCAATAAAATCAATGCAGACTAGAATCTGAGCAACCTCAGGATATACCACTGCTCTGGAGAATTCATCAGACCCATAATAGGTGTTGTGTAAGCAAGAAATATAGTGTTTTTTAAGCCATTGAGATTTGGGGGGTGGTTTGTTCTTATAGAGTAGTCAATTCCTTCCTGCCTGAAAATAAAACATAGCTGTCTTCCCCTGTTCTGAAACTTCATAGGCTGAGTTAGAGGCCTGTGCTGTGATCATTTCAGAATTTAATGCCAACATCCATACTTTCTGTTCAGGAGTATAACAGCACCTTTTCAGTCTACAAGATCTTTCTGTGAACCTATCCCCAGTTTGAGGACAGGCACATAGGATGCACCCAAAGTCAATCAATGCAACACATTCTCAGTGATTGATTCAAATGTGGGTAACTGATTAAATAATTCTAAACAGCATGAATCTCAAAACTCCTTCTCGTAATGCTGGGATAAAAATGTTTTCACCTTATTAAACTATTTGTAGCTGAAAGGAGATAGCTCTGTAGCTACTGGAAGCCTTTTTGTTGCCATGAGCGATGTCCATTTTAAAATCAGAGGCAACACAAGTGAAGTCAAGTCACATTACAGAGAGAATTATATTCCTACTATATTATCGGACTTTCTTACAAAGCCATGCCTAAAACCAGCCCCACTTTTGAACTTTCTCTTATGTGATTCAGTAAGTTCCTCTTTACTTAAGCCAACTTGGACTTAGTTTTCCTATAATTTTTATTCTAAAAAGCATTAATGGCAGAGATTCTTCCTGTAGTAATCAGAACACCGTGTATTTTCTGCTATCAGAGGATTTAAAGTGCAGTTTATTGTATGTTCAGATGCTTGTATCTCCCTCTAAAATATGTTTCCTGAGGCCACAGTGTCCGTCTTATTTGTTTCTTATAGTTGATGCCTGGCTTACAGCTGATGTTTAATGAGTGGCTATTCAAATTACCTGAACCGAGCAGGGAACATAGTATGTTTGGGCATTAGCAGGGGGTCCCTGGCTCCAGGGGAGTCAGCGGGCAGCCAGAGGAAGAAGGCTTCTAGCAAGGTCGTCAAAGAGAGGGATGCTCAAAGCAAGCATCACAGATTTTCCAACATTTTTTGGAGCCATTTTGATATTTTACCAGAAACTGGGGTTGCTTTGCAGTTTTCAGACTATTTAAAAATAGTCTAGTCTTGCCTTGCCAGAATTCTATCACCTATGTTTGAAGAGGCCACCTCAGGTCGAGAAGAACCATACCTTGCCAGCACAACATGAGAAGCAAGAAGTAAGAGTAAGTTCACATGAACGGAATAGATACAACAACATCAGAATTGTTTTCTCTGAGAGGCCAAGACGAAAATTAAGATATATTCTGTATTTAAGAAAACTGCTTCTTAAAATACTCTACAGCAGGAAATGGTTCAATGTCTTTTCTCTGCTCAGGTCTTCCTTATGGTTAAAGCTAATCCACACTGAGGGCTTGGTAAGACACCATGAATGATGCTCTCTCATTACCTGTCACCTCAGGGACAAGGCTCTTTGGAGCATGACACAACACATCCTCCCATTCTCAACCTGAGTCACCGTCACTTTTCTCTTTTTGACCTTTTGCAGGAACTGCGGGGACATCATTCTTGACTGACACTGATGCTGCCAGGCAGCTTGCTCCCAAGGATGGCACCCAGTGGCTCTTTGGCTGTGACTAACACCCAGGGCTTTCTTCTATCAGGGAAAAAATACTATAAAAGAAAATGCTGACAATTACTGTAGTGGAATAAATATGATGGTTTAATGCCAACCACTATACTGCTGCTGAATGGCATCCTTCCCATTTTCTGCCAGGACTTTCTCTTGCTTCTTTTAAATAACCATTGTATTTTACTTTTTAAGCTTTTTTTCTTTTCAGAATTTTTGTATCTTCTTCAAAACATAGGAATTATTTATCAAACTTCATTGCCAATTTATTAAATAATATTATAACCAAGGCTTTGCAGTAAATTATAACATTTCTCAAAGTATGGTCCATGGAGCTTGAATTTCAAAGTTACCTGTATCATGTGTTTAAAAAAGGGAATATGGGCATCTCACAAAAACCACTGAGTTTCCGGGAATTTCCTTCTTAATCAATAGAGCATGTGATTTTTTTTAAGGCAAAACAAAGTTTGAGAACTACTAATCTGTTGTCTTATTTTGTATTAGGCACTGTGCCTTATATCACCAGGAATATCGAAGTGAAGTGGGGGTCATCTTGAATGGAAATACTTTCTCAGAAAAACAGGCATAACACCATTAAAAATCAACAATATCCTCCTTGCAAAATGCTACGAAGATCAGAGCTATTAGGAGTATGTATACTAAGTCTCTCCATTTGAGTATCTGTAGTAGATGGAGTAGATATTCAACAAAGTATTACATTTTATTATTTAGAATATGACTCTATACATTTTAGGATATTAGCCTACTGCTCAACAAAGTATTACAACAAAGTATTACATTTTATTATTTAGAATATGACTCTATACATTTTAGGATATTAGCCTACTGCTCAACAAAGTATTACAACAAAGTATTACATTTTATTATTTAGAATATGACTCTATACATTTTAGGATATTAGCCTACTGCTCACTTATAAGTAGCTTGTTTAGATTTTCTATTATATCAAAATTATTGGCATCCTTAATACTTTATAATCATTTAAGATAATGTTATTTTAATTAAGTAGAATTTTTGCACAAAGATAAAATGGATTAATTTCTCTTACTTTCTCATGCCATCATGCGAGTCTTCTACCAAATGTCTAAACTGTGTTAATTAACATTCAGGGAACTGGAATTACTAATACCAGTAGGTATTTAGACATGGTCCTTGCTCCCACTCAAGTTTTAAAGACATGTAAAACCTCATGATATAATTACATAACTCAGTCATACGAAAAGAATATCTATGCATAAAACTTCAGAGTTTCACTTTTAATTTTTAAGCCTGAGAGGTAATGGACTAGAAGGTACAACAGAATTATAGGGTATTCACAGACAATTATGACGGTGAAGCAAGGGCATTTGGAGTGGATGGACTGAGGGGACCAAATAAATTATTTACCAAAGAAAACAAAGGAAACAAGTCCTGAGACTGTTGGTCTTATTCTATTTTGGAAAGTCAGATTCAGTAATGACCTATGAAATATCAGGCTGAACAACTGTGTTGATATTTATAAGAAGTAGTGAACACTTCTGTGAGACACTGAAAACCAAACTAAACCAAATGTGAGTTATAAAACAATAGAGGCTAGTCAAAGTAGATAGCTTAAAGGTGCATCATCCAGATAAAGAATGAAATTTCCAAATTCACATCAGCAACAAGCATTATAATACCATCAGTTCATGCAGGTACAACCAAGTCAGGTTTTAAAATTCTCAAAAAGATAAACTGGGAATTCCCTGGCAGTCCCGTCATTAGGACTCCACACTTTCACTGCTGAGGGTGCGGATACAATCCCTGGTTGGGGAACTAAGATCCTGCAAGGCGCGCAGCATGGCCAAAGAATAAAATACAATTTTACAATTCTTTTACAATAAAACAAAATTCTCAGAAAGATAAATTAGAATAAAAATTTAGATAGTAGCTTAAAAAAGTGGAAATATTTCCTAATAACTTTAAAGGTTTATCATAGTTCTAAGTATAATGTTAAAATCACAGTATTTTACCCTGGAGAAGTTTCAAACTATAGCACATTATACTGAAAAAAAAACACCTTGCAACTCTTTTTACTATTGGACTTGATCAATATGGAAACATACATCCAATACAGTCTCAAACTCAAAAGACACTCAGATCATCTAAGCTGCCTTGGTACACACGACTGTGCAATTTTTGCACCTGGTCATAAATGTAGAATTTTTAACCATTTAAAAAATATTTTTATTCTTTAAACTATTTTTTTTCAGAAATAGTTTTTCAAAACAAGATCTTATATTTTGGTGGTAGAGACCTAGGTCTTTGGCTTCAGATCTGGTTTAAGTTCTGCATTCACCACCAATGAGCTGTATGACTTGAAGTCACCTGACTATTCTAAATATAAGTTTATATGTAAAATGAAAACAACCCCCATAAAATTGTTCTGACAATTAAATTATCAACTTGGAAAGTGCTTTTCACATAGGAAGTGCTCAATAAATGTTATCAAGTTTTAGAATCACATGCGACTAGATTGGAAGTTTTCAGAAAGAAAAAAAATTATGTATAAATATATACACACACTATAACATGCATATATATGTATATATGAAGACTCTGTTAAAAGAGTTTTTGTTTCATTAAAATAAATCTGTCCCAATAATAGTTTATAAGTATTCTCAGATGCATTACATATCCTGATTCAAACACTGGCCTAAAGTTCTTAGAATGCTGATTGATTTCAGGTTGTTAAAACTTCTTTGTGGTTTGACATCTATTAACTCCAAGAGACTCTGATTGAGGATCTACAGTTATTATGTTTTTAGTTTCTCCTTTTATACTGTAGCTTTAGTGGATATTGACCAGGTTCTTTTGAGTATCTACTTAGCTAATAAAAGACTCCCTAGCAGTTTTCAGTGCACTTAGGTTCTCTAGGTACTATTTCAGGTACATGAGAAGAGCTGGAGATTTTACTTTTCATAAGAAAATGTGCAAGAAAGAACTGGACAAGGATATATTGTGGAAAAGGAGATACACTGCAATAGAAGTTAAAACAGAGTGACCCCCATGCCCAACCTTTATAGCTGTGTCATCATAAAGAAATAATTTATGCCCCGAGAGACCTGGTTTTCTTATCTAACTTATGCAAATCATAATAGTTTCTGTAGTTATTTCTTAGAGTTTCTTATGAGGAATGAATAACACAATGCATACTTAATATTCTGTATTTCAAATTAAATATAAATTGAACTTATTATAATGAATCTGTTTCTCATTTACTGTGGAAACATTTACTTGGCTTATGTTACACTTAATTGTCACAGCTGCCTTATAAGATGGCTCTTATTATCCCCTTTATAGATTTTTTTTTAAAGGCTCAAGAAATTGAGTCACTTGTAATAAGTGAGGAAGCAAGGCTTCAAACCAAAGTTTGTCTTACTCTGATGTCTGAGATCTTTACTTCAAGATTACCCCTCAATAAGAGTTATGTTATAAGGGATAATATGTTCCTTTATACATTAGTGTAGAAACCAAAATTCAGGGCTTCGGCTGAGAATCTTGATTAGATAAATAGATTTTAATTGTAAAGGTTAGGTTTAAAAAGTATAATTCTTTTAACAAGGAGCATATTGCAACACGCTAATATATTATCCTAGCATAGGTATTAGGAAGAAATCAGACTGATTTCACATCCTAGTTTAATCCCTAACTGCAGCACAGTTTTAAGCTAATTGTTCTTATCTTAAAATAGGTGTGGGTATGAATTAATGAGTTAATCCATATGAAGGAACTTAGAGGGCTAGATCTATAGTAAACACAGTGTAAATTAGCTAACGTGTTAATACTTACAGTAATGCCCTGTTCTGTGGAAAAAGATAAGTTTACCTATAAGGAAAAAAGGAAGTGGTAGAGATAATGATATATATTTAACATTTTATTAATTTTATTTGGCATTCAAGAAAACTACACTTTCCATCTTCCTTTGTAGAGTACTTGAGGACCACATGACAGAGTCCTGGCCAATGGAATGTTGGTGGAAGTTTGATAAGCCACCACCAGATGCAGAGGTTTAGAAACTGTGTGTGATCCTCCTACATTTTTAAGGTGGACAACAAAAAAAGATGGAAGGATTCTATCTTGATCATGTCATTTTACTCCTACATTCAGTCATTACATATTTCTGAAAATATGGACATTTTTTATATAACCATCCTAATATAGTCCCCAGAGAATTAATGCAAATTCTTTGCTATCAAATAATACCCAGTACATAAAAACATTTTCCCAATTGCTTCAGAAAAGTACATTTACAGCAAGTTTGCCTGATTCACTATCCAAACAAAATCCATCTACTATAACTTGTAGCTACATGTCTCTTAAATCCTTTTAAATCTAGAACCTCCTCTTGCTCTTTATGCCATTGACTTAAAATTTCCTGTGGAATGTTATGCCTTCTGAATTTGTCTTTTTGCCTCTTTGCACTTTTATTCAAACTTGTTCTTCTATCCTCAGTATTTCCTGTGATAGTTAAATCAAGAAGCTTGATTAGATCCAGACTCTGACTTTGACAAGGCTACTGTAGTTGTTTCTGTGTGCTTCTTGCTGTTTTCCTTCAGGAAGCCCACAATATCTGGTAGCACTGATTTAGTGATACTACAAATGTTCAGTGGGTTCAGGGAGTGACAGCTATCCCTCTCTTGTTGGTGTCATTCATTGATGACTGCTAGCTGAAATAAACAATCCATATTTCATGATAGGCATTTTCTAATTTTATCATTCTTTCCACATTTACCAGCTGGAATTTCTTCCTTCATCAACTGAAAAACAGTTTCATGTAGGACACACAAGATAAATGTAAAATTCTTTCTTTTTTAATTGCCGGTTTTCAAGAGGTAATTGGCCCTAATGTCTGCTAATGATATTTAATCAACTGTTGCTTGTTTGAGGCTTTTTCCATTTCTCTTTCATTTGTAGAGCATAACTATTAATTTATATACTCATATACTAAATATGTTACATATTAAATGTTATACATTATTATTGCATGCTGTTTAAACCCCTTTGTAAGCAACAAAAGCGTCTATTTGATTGACATGACATCTACTTATAAAATATTTCCTGAATGACCACAGGAAGAAGTTCAAAGTTGATATTATCTTCCCCAGGAAAGTCAGTCACAAAAGGATGTATATGAGGCCTGGGTAAGACCAACATGCAGTTGTAATAAGAGAAAAATATGGTACCATCTCTCTCAGCATTCATCAAACTACTGGTTTTTGTTGCATATGTTGTTGGATACTTTCATGCCCAGTGTTTTCTCTGCTCATCTAACAAAAAAGCACTGATTAAAAAAGAAAATAGCACTTGCTTTGATCATGCAGCTCTAGAAAAGTTAGAATACATTCAGCAATGACATTTATTATTAGCAGAATCCACGGTAAATCAGAGATAAAGCTGACAAATTTCACAGGTTGATCAGTGGGAATATCAAGTGACTCAGTGTGTGATGGATTAAATGGGGGGAAAAATTAAAGTTGTGCAAATTATTTCTATGCAGGGATTCTAATGTCAGACACAAAAAATGACTAGACATGTCTCGTCAAGAATAAAAATGAAGCTGACGCTGACCTATGCATTGGCTCCTACTTAGTTTGGGTGGCTGATGGGCTCTAACCTTTAAACCAGTCTTCAGTGACAACAAGGAGTTGATAAACACAGGAAATACTGTTCTCGAGTGGGATTTTGACCAGGATTTAATTTCTATTAGTTGGTACTTCATGAATCTACAACTGCAACACAAAGGTAATTAGTGTTCATTATGAGAGGCAGAATATGGTAAATGGAATGGTTTTAGAGTCTGAAATTTAGCTCAGCCTCATCCTAAATGTGTGACATTTGGTAAGACACCTTACTGAAAGAACCTCAATTTTCTCATCAGTAAAATAATAATAATAGAAATATACCCACTGCCTGCTTCAGAAGGTTTTAGTAAGGCTCAACAATCAAAATTACAGAGCAAACGAAAATGTCATTAATTAGGAATTAGCTAAATAAATGATGGTACCCTCTATGTGAGAAGGTATCCGATGTTACAAATTATGACTTAGAAAACTATTTAATGACAGGAGAAAATTAAGATAATTACCGTAAATTTAAAAACAGTTTAAATTATGTAAACTATAATTTTTTATAGAAGAAAAAATTATAGAAGGAAAAAATTGTTATAGAAGAAAAATATACGAATATATACATGGGAGTTAAAAAAAGATATATATCAGATATTAGTAGTGGTTATTGGTGACTCTTTTTTTATCCTTCATGTTTTTCTACCCTTTAAAATTTTAATTAGGAGCAACTGCACTGAAACCAGAAAAAAAGAAAAGAAAAAACAGAAATAGCCCAATGGTATAGCATACAAAACAAGAAGCATATCCACACACATACAGACAATGATTTTTGACATGCAGCATGGTAGAGCACTTGGACAAAGAATGTATTTTCCACAAAATTGATACAATTGGTACCCACACCAAAAAAAAAAGAAAGGAAAAGAAAATGAAATAGGATTGTTACCGCATACCACACATGAGAATCAATTCCAGAAGGAACAGAGACCTAAACAAAAATTTTAAACAATAAAGCTTCTGAAATACAAGAAAATATTTTCATGTTATCAGTGCAGGTAAAGTTTTAAAGAAATGATTATTATATTTATGTATATTAAAATTCATAGAGTTTATCTTTCAAAGTATATACTGGATGTGAAAAAGCAAGACATAGTTTGAGGAAATAACACATGAAAAAACAAAGGGCTTTTAAACAGACCATGTAGAGACTTCTCACAAATCACTATGCATAAACAGAAACCACGGTTAAAGAAAAGGGTAAAAAATCATTGAAAGATATTTCACGAAAGAGAAAAATCAAACGGTGCCTAATCTTGTGAGGAATCAGAGAAAAGGGAATTAAAATTGATTAATTACTGTTGCCTAGCATTAAAAACCTGATTATGTCAAGTGTTAGTAAGGTAAGAGAACAGTGGAAATTCTAACATTCTACAAGCAGACACGCAACCCTTTGACATTATTTAATGAAGCTGAAGATACCCAGAAAAATACACTCCTAGGCATACCACCTCAAGAAACTCACACAAGTGTACCCAAGAAAACAAAAATTAAAATGTTCATATAAATATTTTTTTTCTAATTGCCAAAAATTGAAAATAGTCCCTTCCCCATCAATTGTAGAAAAAATAAACACATTGTGGAGAACTATCCAGCAATACAGTATACTCAGAATCACCAGTGAAAAAAATAAAATGATATGATTCAGAAGATTGTATTCTATTTCCAGTATTACTTATTTTTCCCATAAAAGCACAGAGGATAATAGTGTATTGTTTTAAATAGCTTATCAATCAGCTAAATCAAGTTTTTGATCATTAGACATAGCAGAAATTATATTTTAACTATTGGAGAGAAAGGAATATAAGCACCAAATATTTTTATGTGATAAATAATATATATAATACATATAGATACATAAATAACATTTTATGTAAATTACACATATCTAACCATTAAGGCTGCAATTCAAGTGGGATATATTCACCTTCAAGAATCATACTAACTCACTTTAATTTTTTCAAGCCATTCATCATTTATCCTAATGCCACAATTAATTCAAAGTACAGTAAAAGAGACTGTTCATATTTGACAGCAATTATTCCTTCCCTTCTTGACTTCATCATATTATTTCATGGGTGTTTAAACACAAGCTACAACTGAATAGACTCACTCACAAAAATCCCTTTCTCCATCTGTCCCTGGATCTTATAGGGGAGGATACTGCAATGCAGGCAAAAGAATATCATAACAATTGTTGTTTATGGATAGCTAGCATTAAGGGGAAATTAGTAGATCATCTCTTGGTAGAAACTCAACATTTTTTTTTCTTGCAGTATGCGGGCCTCTCACTGTTGTGGCCTCTCCCGTTGCGGAGCACAGGCTCCGGACGCGCAGGCTCAGCGGCCATGGCTCACGGGCCCAGCCGCTCCGTGGCATGTGGGATCTTCCCAGACTGGGCCACGAACCCGTGTCCCCTGCATTGGCAGGCGGACTCTCAACCACTGCGCCACCAGCGAAGCCCAAAACTCAACATTTTTAGAGGTTTTCCTACTGTGAATGAACACTATGCAGAAGAATACAAAGCCTGATGCTAGGAGTCTAATAATTGAGAGATGCAAAGGAACTGAAGGAGGAAGGGAAAAAAATGCTTAGTCACAATTCAGATGCTCATTTGCTTTCTTTTTAGATAATATCTGAATCTCAGGTAGGGGCATGGGGAAAAGAAAGAGCTCACGCCCTCTAGAATTTGAGGCCATTTAATCCACCAAGTTTTGAGAGGGAGATGGTATCTAACAACCCATTCACGCTCTCTTGTAACACATAGTTTTTTGTTCAATTTATGATTCTGAAACACTAAGGATATTGATCAATGGATTCCAGACTCACTGGAATCAATCTAACATTTCTCTCTTATATATAAACATATATATGTATGTTTCTGTATATGTTTATACATATACGTGTGTATACGTATATATGGCACACATGAGAAAGAACAAAAGTGACAGGAATTTTAAATGATGAAATTGATGAAATTAGTTTATGTACGCTATTACTCATAAGGGCTTTTACTTTTTTTTTAGCAGGAAAACTTGCTAATGCCATAGCTTAACATTTTACAGAGTTGTCCTACCATTTAATGCAGTTTCACCAGGAAATCCTTCTATTTCATAGGCCTGGGGGCTTTCTGAAACCAATACATTTATAAAAGGTAAAAATATATCTGTAAGCAAATGCTACCTACTGTTAGTGTGCTTAAGTGTATCAAGCCTAAGAACACAGATCTGGATAAATCTCTATAATGCCCACTGGCATATTCTCAAGTTAAGAACATTACTCAGTGGACTCACACATCCCCAGAAGTACAACATATTATCTGAAACTCACCGTTTGACACTCAGGGTACATTAAGGTAAACAGCTGCTATGCCTTGGGTGGTGGTTGTGGTGCTGGTGTTTTTCTGTTCCTACTACATTTTGGGCCACTGACTCTTCAAAAAGACTTGCTCCTCAGCGTCAGGATCTGTCATTCCTTAGAGTTCATCTTGGTGTGTTCTTAGGATTTCTGTTTTACAGTCATGCCTTCACTTTCACCAGACCATTACTAAAACCACTCTAAGCCATCAAATCCTTTGAGTTGTTCTTAAATAAATCAGATACAGCAAGCTATCCCTGCAGTTTTCTTTTCTTTTCTTTCCTTTTTTTTTCCTCATGGTGCCTCTGGCTGCTTAGCTGTCTCAGTTTTGCAGTAACTCTCCTCTTTGCCTGTCTCAGAAATATAAGGAAATTTACAAATTTCGTGAAAGAGGTAGGTTTTAATCAGCTTTTGTTATTTTTAAGGTTTAATAATATTTTGTTATTTTAAGGTTACTTTAATGTACCATTAATGAAATTTTGAAATTTAAAGAACTAACCCTACTTTAACAAAATCTACCTCTCTAAAATAAAGTTACTTTACTTCCATAGTATCTTTAAAAAAAATTTTATTTTTTTTTTAAATTTTTGGCTGTGTTAGGTCTTCATTGCTGCTCATGGGCTTTCTCTAGTTGTGGCGAGCAGGGGCTACTCTCCGTTGTGGTACGCGGACTTACTGTGGTGGCTTCTCTTGTTGCAGAGCATGGGCTCTAGGCACGTCAGCTTCAGTAGTTGTGGCTCGCGGGCTCAGTAGTTGTGGCACATGGGCTCAGTAGTTGTGGCTCACGGGCTCTAGAGCACAGGCTCAGTAGTTGTGGTGCACAGGCTTAGTTGCTCCGTGGCATGTGGGATCTTCCTGGACCAGGGCTGGAACCCATGTCCCCTGCATTGGCAGGTGGATTCTTAACCACTGCACCACCAGGGAAGTCCCTTCCATAGTACCTTTTCTACTGTAACCTATATATGGAATATATGACTTCAATATCACTTTATCTTCAGTTTTGTTTTCCACTTAACAACATCAAATCATAAAGATTATTTAATTTTGGGGGGTAGTCCTCATAACTGTAAATTGAATAGCTAAATAAAATTCTATCAGAATTACCTTAATTCAAACATTTTATTACTGTTAGACATTTGAATTATTCTGGGTTTTTTTGGCAATTATATATGTATTTCAATATTTATCTGCACATAAAATTTTATCCTCTGAAATTATTTCCTTGTTATAAATTCTCAAAAATGTGGTTGCTAGATGAAAGTACATGAACTTTATGATATTTATAATTTATGAATCTGTGCTAGTAACTAACTAGGAGAAGCTCCTCTCTGACTCCTTCATGTTCTTGTTATAGTTCTGACAGTCGTTGATATGAGTCAGGGATAAATTGGCTCCCAAGAGATACTATCGGAGATGGTAGTAAAGGCTGACAAAACCAGGGTGAAGAGAAAGATCTTAAATGGTACATTCTCCTTAGATTAAATCTCTTTGGATTCCTGGTCTAGTCGGATTTTTCTCATTTGGAAGCTACTTCCTTTGGAGACTTTGTTATCCCTTGAGTTTTGTTTGGTCAAATAGAGGTTCCAGTGCCTCTTTTCTTTGGAAGAAGTCACCCACTCTCTTCCTGTATTTGGAAATTCAGAGAAGCAGTGGCCTTCCAACTTGATATAGCTGGATGTCAGAAGGAAACAGTAAGTGAAATAAATGAATTTGACTAATTGCCCTAGTCTAAGAGGAGGCAAATTTTTTTTGTACATAGTTGCAGTAAATATTACAGGCTTTGTGAGCCAGGATGTAAAATCTAAGATACTATGTAGGTACTTATATAACGAGAGAAAACAAATTTCCACTATTTTTGTAATTGATGGAATTCAAAGTATTTATAATTGTACATTTTTTGTTGTAAAAAAAGTCCAATAATGAGAAGAATTGAACAATTTTTGAAAAATATTTTGCTTAATTGTTCTTTAAAGTTAGTATTCTTTGTGATCAAACTGATTTTAAACATTCACCTGTTTTAAAAAAAAAAAATCTTAGCTCAGAGGCCGTAAAAAAACAGGTAAAATCTAGATTTGGCCCGCAGACCTCTGTTCTATTCCTTTAGAAAAAAAACTGTTGTTTTCTGTTCCCTTGTCTTGTTTCCCTTTGCGATCATTAGTCCATAAAAAAGGTATGGGCCTAAAAGAAAGGAATAAAAGCTAGATTTTAGTCTTTCCCTCAAGACTTTGTTCTTAAGAAAAAAGGATGCCTTCACTCTCTTGTAGAGATAAGATCAACTGGGTTTTTATTTAAGAGATTGTTGCTTTTAATTCTACTTATATTCATTGACATTTAGGTTTAAGTGAAATAGGGATAGGGTTAGAAGCTACCTACTCACAGGTCTGATAGAAAATTCCATAACAATGATTTATCACAATCAATTACCTCAGAGTTAAATAATCATCAAAAAAAGAAATACAAATAAGTTTATGATTGTTCTAAAATTAAAAACTTTTTATTGCCTTTGCATGTTTTAACTATTTAATATTAAGGCTGATTTTTAAGTATATCATAAAATCTCAAATATCTTAACTTCTTAAGCTAACAATATTG
The DNA here is from genome assembly GCF_003031525.2 of Neophocaena asiaeorientalis asiaeorientalis. Classification (NCBI taxonomy): domain Eukaryota; kingdom Metazoa; phylum Chordata; class Mammalia; order Artiodactyla; family Phocoenidae; genus Neophocaena; species Neophocaena asiaeorientalis. The sequence goes on from NW_020172476.1 coordinate 88,155, forward strand.
TGAAATAGGCAAGGAATTTCAATGTACATTTCAGAAATGAGAGATCTAGCCTCAGAGAAATCTTACTCTCAGATAACAGAGTTAAAAGCAAGAAAAAAGAAATTAACACATTCCCTCACGGAGGTTGGTCATTCCATGAGATGTTTTGCAAGACTGATGGCCCTTTTACTTTACTTCCTCACCGCCTCTTCCTCTCTGTTCTGCCTTTTTACTTTACTTCCTCACTGCCTCTCCTTCTCTGATTCTATAAAAGAAACTGGCATCCAGACCCAGATAAGATGGTTTTTCAGAGATGCTAGTCTGCCATCTTCTCGGTCTGCTGGCTTTCCGAATAAAGTTGTATTCCTTGCCTCAAAAAAAAAAAAATAGTAGAAGCTAGACATCAAATTGAGTCTTCATGCTCCCACATTCTGTATAACAAAGAATTGATTGTATTTTCTCAATTCCTAGTTAATAAATTAAATTATTTGAAACATTTGGTGTTTTAGTCAAGTTTCTCCCAAGAAACAGAAAACAGAACCAAGAGGATGTATGTATGTATGTATGTATCTATCTCCCTATTCATTTGTCTATCTATAAGAAATTTATTATAAGGAATTAGCTGATGTTATTATGGAGGCTGAAATGTTCCTAGATCTGCAGTTGGCAAAATGGAGGTTCAGAAGAGCTCGTAGTATAGTTCCAGTCTGAGTCCACAGTCTTCAGAACCAGGAGAACCAATGGTGTTAAGCTCTGACCTGAAAGCCCAGGTTTGAGACCCAAGAAGAGCTGATGATTTAGTCCAAGTCCAAAAGCCAGAGAGGACCTACTTCCCAGCTCTTGCAGTCAGGCAGGAGAAGCTCCCTCTTACTCAACCTTTTTGTTCTATTCAGGACTTCAATTGATTAGATGAGGTCCATGCTCATTAGGGAGGACAATGTTTTATTCAGTCTACTAATTCAAATGGAAATCACATCTAAAAATACTGTCACAGAAATATTCAGCTTACTGTTTGGTCAAATATTTGGGTACCCCCAAGCTCAGTAAGATTGACACATAAAAAGAGCCACCTCTGTTGGCTAAACTTATGATAAATATTTGATTATTTCATCTCATCAATTATGGGTAGGTGAAATTCAAAATGCATTCTAAGAAATATTCATAGAATTCTTCTTGTAGAGTTGAATATACTGTACTCAGTGATGTGTATAGTCATGACCAGATGAACACAGGGGTTAATCCCCATAAAATTTATAGCTGGCCTTCTGTATCTATGGTTCCTCTGCATCCACAGTTTCAACCAAACATGGACAGTGTAGTACTGTAGCATTTACGATTGAAAATCATCCGTGTATAAGTGCACCTGCACAGTTCAAACTCATGTATTGATAGTTCAAGGGTCAACTGTATATGTGATTACAGATTCCCTGCACTTGTTTAACTCTCCATATTGTCTTTTCATGATGACATAATGTTTACAATAGAGAAAATAAGTAAACATATTTTATACAGTTTGAGATAGAATAACAAGTGCTAGTGTGTATTGGGAGAAAAAAACTATACACTTAGTAGAATTGATGGAGACTTCAAAAGGTCAAAATATAGAGCCTGAATCTTTAGGATAAAAAACCTAGCATTTAGAAAGGTTTTATTTGGAGGGTAAGGGAGAGTTGCCTCAAAATGGAAGGGAGAAAGTTAGAGGTATTTTTTGGTATTAGGCACATAGAAGAATATCCTTCTCAGTGTGTAAGGATATTTGCTTAGTGGCTCAGTAGAAGGGGAATTAACAGAATCTAAGAAGAGATATAAATAAAAAAGACAGTAATTAGTGTAAGTGCAGATCTAGAAAATCACTTACTCTCCTATCTACTTTTTTGTTCTGGATTGAATTAGTATACATCAATGTTCCTCATAGCCACGTATATGGTAGGAAATTAACCACAATTTGAGTAAAAGTCTCCCAAGCTTCAAAAAAAAATTAATTTTTAGTTTTATTTTGAATTTCTTTAAAAGAAGATGTATTTATACCCTTTTTAATGATAATAAAAGTAATGGATCATATCAGACAAAAATGTGTATAAAATCATTCCTAAAATAGTTACTAACTCACGTTTAAATGCAAATATCTGTTATATAACTTTATATTTCATTTTTCTATGAAATAATATATAATATATATATTTATTCAATATGAAATAACTATTTACAGTCATGTGCCAAGTGTATACAGAGTACTTACTAGGTGTCAGGCACTGATCAATGTACAAGGGATAGAGCAATGTAGAAATCGAGGAAGACACTGCCAGTATGAAACTGAAATTCTAGTCAGGGAGATCAAAAGAGAAAAAAAAAGAAATAAATGCATAGGGTAATTCAGACTGTGATTAGATTGTGATATGAATAAAATAAATATGGTGATAATATAGAAACTTACTCTCAGAGAACAATGGCTAGTGGAAATGCAAATTTTAAAAAAACATAATTTTAATATAAGTTAAAAGAAGAACCATAAGAACTCAGTGATTGATGAAATATGAAGGCTGAAAGAACAGGAGAGTTTATGTGTATCCCTCAGGATTTGAGGTTTGCTCAAGAGGTTAGATGATGGAGCTACACTTTAAAGATATGAGAAAGACCATGGAGGAGAAGCTTGGGGCAGTGAAAACAGAAATTAAGAGTTCTTTGATTTAAGATGCCCACTAGATATTAAAGTTGAGAATTTGAATAAAAGATATGCAAGACTGAAACAAAAGGGAGGGACTAAATTGTAAGAAGTATGTGATTCATATTTAAATAAGTGCCATTTAAGACGAATTCTTTGGATGAGATCAACTAAACAAAGTACAGATCTTCCTCAGCTTATGGTGGGGTTACATCCTGATATACCCATGGTAAACTGAAAATAGTCAAAAATGCATTTCATACACCAAACATCATAGCTTACCCTTGCCTAACTTAACAGTGCTCAGTACACTTACATTAGCCTAGAGTTGGACAAAATCATCTAACACAAAGTCTATTTTACAGTAAAATGTTGAATATCTCCTGTAGTTTATTGAACACTGTACTGAAAGTGGAAAACAGAATGGTTGTATGGGTAAATAATGGCTTTAAGTGTATCAGTTGTTTACCCTTATGATCATGTGGCTGAGCATGTGGTCACATATCGCCAGCCTGGGAAAAATCAACATTTAAAATTCAAAGCACAGTTTCTACAGAATTCCTATTGCTTTTGCACCATAATAAAGTTAAAAAAAATGTAAGTCAAACCATCCTGAGTCGGGGACCATCTGTATAGCTAAGTGTTATATAAAACACTTTTATGTACTTCTTGTTTCCATAAGGAGTTTCTCTAGATGCATTCCTGGATTCTCTCCATCCTTTGATCATCACTCCTTCAGGAAATGTGAAAAATATATCTGCATTGTAAATCTGGAGAGTGGACATGTTCATCTCAACTGCAACAGTTCCATTCTTTCGGGAGGATGACTCTCAACAAAGGAGTTTTTCTCTGCTCCTCCATTCTATAAATCTTATCTTGACCAGACTCCTGACAAATTGGACTCCATATCAGTATCATCATTATATAACGGTCTTTACATTAACTTTCTGTTATGTTTTGTTCCTTGTTCAGACCCACCTGAAGAAGAGGTGGGCTGTTGATTGAGTGAAGTCTTAGAAAGCTGTCAAATCAAAATTAATTCTAAAGAGCTTATGACTGAGTTGGAGAGATGAAGCATGAATACATGAGAAGATAAAAGGATATATTCAAGGCTTTTTTCAAAGAAGTACATGTCTTCTGACAGGAAACTAGATCACATGATAAATGCTGGAAAAGTCTCAACTGGGTGAAGACCACAAGTGACTGGATGAACCACTCTAGGAAAACAAGATTGAGGAGAGCATGGAAGAATGAAAAGGATCTGTATTGGCAAAAAAGAGTAGGGTAAGAGAAATTATATTAAAATATGTCAGGAAAATACAAAGTCAGTATCATCTCTGTGAGTTTGACCTTTGCTTTTTCCCTTATTCACTTCTTCATCTTACCTCTGAGAGTAACAAGACATGCTCATCTCTTTTTGCTCATTTTCCAATTGTCTAGAAACACTGGGCGAAGGGTAAAGCAAGATATATTAGACTTACAATAACCTATGCTCTAGTTACCTGTTCAGTCCTATTCCCTGGTATTCTCCTTTTCATTATTTTATTTGCTCATTTCATTCATTTATTCATTCATTCAGTTAATGAATCAGCCAATGTGCATTCATTCAATGGTTACTGAACATCAGCTATCTTTGGGGCTCTGATGACACTATAGTAAAGAAGACAGATGCAGGTGTGCCCTTGTGAAGTTACAATCAATCAGAGAAGACAAACATAAAGCAAATTATTTCAAATAATCAATAATTGCTGTTCTATCTAGAAACCATGAAGTGAGAGTATAGGTTTGGGATACAGAAGATGGCTCAGTTTAGCTGAACACAGGGTTATTTATTTAATTTTTCATTCATAAAATGTTATGTTCCTTTACAAAACATGCCAAGCACTTTGCTAAGCTCTCAGTGTAATTGGGTATAACTTCAGAAAAAGCAGAAATTCTTAAAAGGTAAGAATTTTAAAGAGAATTGAATGCCAAGTGTCTGGATATCAGGTTTATACCCAAAAAGATCACCTCAGTTTTAGACAAAAGTTTGTGAAATTTCTATTAATCATACTGATACTTCTGGATAGAAGATAAGATAAATGTATTATCTGTTAGGGGTAATGCCTGTATTTTTACTGATCAGGAAAATACCCTAGAATTTTGTACCTTAAGGAAAAAAAAAAAACACATAATAATCATTTAAAAAATACCAAATAGCAGGGTGAGCATATTTTCTTTCATCTTTTCAGCCATTTCAAAAATAAGATTGTAAATAATTGTGTGGTTACAGTGAACTGTGTAGCACAGTATTGAGATGCAGGAAACACTTGTCTTCCAATACAGGTTCCTGGGGAGTCCCACTTCTTATGACTTATTTGTATTTGTTGAAAAGGACAGAAACTTTGAATTTAAGTGAAGAATAAAGGCCTCTAGCTACGAGTTATTGTGGAAAAACTGCCCAATTAGTGAATATCTCCCTCAGGTCCCTTCAAAAAGGAAACTCTTCTATCAAAAAGTTATTTGATATGGGAAGCTGCTTTTATTTTAGGAGAGGGAGATAGAAGACCTTCAGTAGAATAACTTAGTCTTTATACCTCTTTTTTCCTTTCCTCTTTCCTTTCTTTTCTTTTCTTTCTTTCTTTCCTCCTCCCTCCCTTCCATTAGGCTGTAGTACACACACACACACACACACACACACACACACACACACACAGAAGAAGAATGGAAAAAGTTTCATATTTCCCTTCCTCATCACCCCCGTTTCTTATCAACCTCACTGAACCAGAAAGCAAACAAGCAAGACTCTAATAGGTTCTCCTTTTGGAAAATGAACATGCTGAGATTCAGAACCAAACCATTTAAAATGTACATTTGCTATCTATTAAGTGTGCGGACTAAAGTCATCACAGTATAGAGATTGCTTCCCTATGATAGTAGTAGAATAAATTATTGAGTTGGGGGTGATATCAGCTGTAACCCATTTCCAGAGGGTACCCAGAGAGGCTCAGGACGTCTGCTGTAGAGAAATAGAGATGCTAAGAATCTAAACAGGAGGCTTGTTCCCTAGAGCCATGGAAAGAAGCTTAGGCCAGCACTTGAACACAGAGGTACAGAAGGCTGACTTTGACTGGAGGCTTGGATTGGTCTAATGAGTATCCAGTTGGGAAGATAAGGTGGATGTTTAGAGTTTCTTAATCTGTTTTCACTCAGGCAACATGAAAGCTCTCCATGTGTTTGTGGCACTGTAGTTAAGTGTAAGGGCTATACACAGCATGAATAAGATTGAATTTATCAGAATCCTCTACGATAAGTATATAGAGTCACTTTTCACTTCAGAATCCTTAAAAAATATGACTGGTTTTTATACCCAGAGCTGTGGAACACATTCTTCCCCCAGTGCACTGAAATTTTCATGAAGCTATATAATCTACTGGTTTTCACAAATGAGTGATCCTCAGGTTGTGGAAATTTTGAGATTAAGAAAAAGTCCTCTTTACTGAATAAAACTTGATAAAAAGAACCAACAATGTAAAACGGGCTAAGAAATTGAATTCAATCTGGTCACTTATATTTACTTTATACTTGATTATAAATAAATAAACATAAGTCTACAAGTTATTTATCTTTGGGTGAAATTATAAGAAAGTAGAAACCGAAAGTCACAATGGTATTTAATTTTGAAAATGGATAGTCTTATTGAGGAAAGGACTTGGAAATTTATACTACTAAAATGGAGATGAGATGCTTGGGTAATATTTATAGTCCAATTGTCTCAGGGGCTCAAGAAATGAAGACTATTAATTAGATTGGCCAAAGGTTTTATTTGAGTTAAAATTTATATCCCCACCTTGTAATCATGTTCACAACTCTTTCAATGTTTCTTAAGTAATGGAATGAAACTCTTTGAGATACGCAACAGTTTACTGAGATTACCATTTGAACCCTCAAGAGTTTGTTTTAATCTTCTATTACCCACACAATTGGTAAAAGACATTTATTTTAGAAATCACATTTGTTACAATATGCTTAACATGGAAAGTTTTACTTGTTTAAATGTTATAAGAATTTGGATATACTCGAGCTATAAAATGAACCCGTTAGGCTTATGGACATTAATCTAACGTTTAAGACCTCTATGGCTTTGTTTATTAATTCCACCTCTATAAATACAGTGTTAAATCTCTTTAGTAAGAAAACAGTCTTGGTTTTCACCTCAAAAGCACATTTATTCTAAATACTAACTTTTGAAAATTTAATTTTCCACACAAGGCAAAATCTGTTTCTTTCACAATGTCAAGCCAAAGAAATTGATCTCATCCTTAGGGCCTGTACTTTACCTCGTCCAATCCTAAACTGGTTTAAGCTACTTGACCAATTATGAATGGTGGGACTTCCAAGGCAGACAGGAATATAATGCACAATGAGTCCTCTACTCTAATGGTTCTCAACATTTGGTTCCCAGTCCAGCAGCAAAAGTATTACCAGCACTGCCTGTTGACATGTTATAAATGCAGTTGAGAACCCTTCTCTGGACCTACTGAATTCGAAGACGATTCTGACTCACAGTGGAGTTTAATAACCACTGCTCTACTTTATTCAGCAAATCAGCACCACTCGCCGTTATGGACAAATGTGCCTCCATAGCTGTTTTCTAATTTTTTCTAATATTGCCTTTAAAGCATTCATAGCCCTTCAATTAACCCATGTTGTGATTTTCTCAGGTTTGTAGGAAAAAAATGTAGCTTCCCCACAAAAACATCTTTGACTCCGTTTTCACCTGCATTCTATAAAGACAAGGTAGCTTCATCAAACACATGCACTTCAAAATCTCAAGGATGAAAAACCTATCTAGAGACATTTTTATTCTGCTTAGTTTACAGCCAAGATATCAGTATCATCTTATGAGTTTATATGCCAAAAGATCTGGCAAGGCAACAAATTCATTTCCCTGAGTGTTTCCATTTGATACACTTAAAAAGCAATACAGGTGAAGAATAGAAGTGCCTATGTGAGCACATTTCCTCAGCAGCTGATGTTAATGTTTAATTCACTTCTGGGGAAGAGTGATGACAGATATGAGGCTCTAATTGAATAGACACACAGCTGCCTTTAATATTGTACAGTTAAAAACCTGTCAACAAAATATGACTACTCTCTTTTTTCTGAGAAAATATTACAGAAAACAATGAATGTATCTGAGACACGGCATAGTGAGGTGTGGTTGAGAAGATGAAACTACATTATATTATATTACATATTTATTTGTGTGAAAAGAATGTGAGTTTCATGATAGTAGAGACGTTGTCTCTCTTGTTTAGCCTAGATGTATTCTTGTTTAGCCTAGATGTATTTTAGAACTGGATAAAAAAAACTAAGTGATAAATGAAACAAACACACAAACTGAGAAGGAAGGATCTCTATAAATCCTAAGTAACATCGCTCTTGAGAGTCTCAGTTTCTTCATCTGTAGAAAAAGACAAAGACAAGGGAGAAACTGATGTACAAATGAATAATGGCCAGACGGTATATAAAAATAGAACTCTGACCCACAATCTGCAACAATTTGTAAGGATGCCAAACCATAATCTGAATAGCAGTTGACTCCAAACTGTCAGGACTTAGCCAACTACCAGTTTCCCTAATTTCTGCCTCCTCTTCCAACTGAGAACTAACCAGAGAAAGACAAATATGCTTCTTTAACCAACCCCATAGGGTGTCTTGTCTCTAGTTAGTCCACCTCCAGCTTCCTCATGGCAACCACTTCCAATCAGGGCATACCTTAAGCCTTCTCTTTTTTCTCCTATAAAACTTTTATACTCCCGTGTCTGCCTATAAGTCTGTCAAACATAGGTGATGGTGGCTGACTTCCTTGCTATATATAGCAAGCTGTGAATAAACAGCATTTGCTTGTTCTAATTTGGATAATCTTTATCCATTTCCACAGAAGCGAGCCTGTAATATTTAAATGTTCTCAGCACTACAATTTTATAAATTTCTAGAGACTATGACCTCCAAGGAAGAATTTACATCAATCTAAATGCAATCTTCCAACTCTAGATGATAAAACCATAATGAAGATGCTTTGCGAGAACGTTAAAAGAGTGCTAAGATTTTAATTAAAGATGGAAAGGAGAGGGTGGGTTAGCCAAAGGAAAAAAAAATCACAAATTTCAAGTGGGCTTTTCAAACAGGGTATTATTATGTTATCCACATTGTTTTCAAATCACAATTTGCACCGCAGTGAACCAACCAAAGAGTTCCAAATCCCTCATTACTCATCCCAGAACAGGAAAGCTTCAAAGAACATTGCCAAAGCTGAGGATACTATTTAATAGATCCATTCTTCCACAGATAGATTTGAAAAAAATGATACAAGTATAATGTCTCGGTCAGTGACCTTCGAAAGTTAGGGTGGTGGGAGGGTCAGCTGGGAATGTCCACTTTGTGTAGAATGACTAAAGTGGTGGTTATCTATACAGTACTTAAAAACAACAATAAAACTGAGTAAAAGTTGCTGTGATTTTGATTATTCCCTGGTAACAATCTAAACAGCAGTTTATCAATCTATACAATGCACTGGTAATCTAAACAATGTCAGTGTTAAAAAAAGAAACAAAAAAAACACTAGAGGGATAAGGGGGTCTGGAGTTTCCCTGGTCTAAGTTTAAAACAATGGCTCTGGTTACACTGAGGTTGAATGTCAGTAATATATACGTGAGCTACATTTTAGCTACAGTTTAATTACTTATCCTTTAGCAAAAATTAAACTCAACATAAAAGTTAACTTCAAACACATCGTTTAGCAAAAATTAAACTCAACGTAAAAGTTAACTTCAAACACTTTTTTATTCAGTTGACTCCCTGACACATGCAGGCTCAGGCATGTGTCAAGAAAGTCTCATTTCTTTTGAGAATAAGATTGCAATTGTCAAGTTTTTCAAGCTCACTTTGGGCACATTATATATCTCTAACACCGTGATTCTACATATCTCTGTGTTTAAATAAGATATTTAGAATCAACAGTGATAATACAATGATTTTGAAGATGAAGCATTAGAACTTGACTCACATCAATTCTGCCATTCTATGCTAATACTTGGTGTCTTTATTTGTGAAAAAAGTAAAACACTTAAATGAAATGTGAAGAGTAATGGTAAGTTAAGTGTCTAAGAGCTTAGAATACAGAATGGCCTGTTAAATTTGAATTTGGTTAAACAGTGATTTTTTTTTTAAATATAAATACTTCCCTTTCAATATTTGAGACATACTAAAAAGAAAATATTTTTTATTTGTCAGAAATTCAAATTCAATTGGGTATCCTGTATTTTATTTGCTAAAACTGAAATATTATTAGAATTTTAGTTCATAAATGACATAGCTTACTGAATTTGAAAACATTTAAAGATGAAATAAAGTAGAAATTTTTTTCAATGTCTTGATTATTTTAAAACTGAAGAATGAATTAAGAAAATTAAATGTTACATCAATGGTACATTTACTGGCTTCCAAAATTTTATCTATTGAAATTATTTTAGTTTTATTAAAATCCAGTTATTACCAGATAAGTATTTCATATAGTATTATTATACAAGACTACAGTCAAGAGATCAAAGTTCAAAATCTTAGGTAGGTATTAAAAAAACTATCACCCAGAAATAGACCCACATAAATAAAGCCAACTGATCTTTGACAAAGGAGCAACGGGAATAAAATGGAAAAAAAAAGATAGTCTTTTAAACAAATAGTGCTAGAACAATTGAATATCTACACGGAAAAAAAAAAAGAATCTAAATATAGACCTTATACACGTCACAAAATCTAACTCAAAATGGACCATACACCTAAATATAGAAATTCTAGAAAATTACAAAGGGGAAAACTTACATTATCTTAGGTATAGCTATGACTGTTTAAATAAAACACTGAAGGCAAATCCATGATAGAAATGATAGATAAGCTGGACTTCATTAAAATTAAAATTTTCTGCTCTGCAAAACACAATGTCAAGAGTATGAGAAGAAAGACAAGCAACGAACTAGGAGAAAATACTTGCAAAAGACACATCTGATAAAGGCCTGTTATCTAAAACATACAAAGATCTCTAAAAATTCAACAATAAGAAAATGAACAACCCGGTTAAAAAATGGGCAAAAGAGCTTAACAGACACCTCACCAAAGAAAGTATAAAAATGGCAAATAAGCATATGAAAAGATGTTAGTATATCATTAGGCATTTGCAAATTAAAACAATGAGATACTGATACACACATACTGGAATGGCCAAAATCCAAAATACTAACAATACCAAATGCTGGCTAGGATGTGGAATAGTTCTCATTCATGCTGGTGGGAATTAGGTACAGCCACTTTGGAAGACAGACTGGCAGCTTGTTACAAAACTGTATTTTACTATATATATTACTATACGATATAGCAATCATACTCCTTGGTATTTACCCAAGAGTTGAAGACATACATCTACACAAAAAGCTGTATGGCAATGTTTATAATAGCATTATTCATAACCACCAATATTTGGAAGCAACAAAGGTGTCCTTTGGCAGGTGAACTGATAAATAAACTTTATAGATTCATCTAACGGAATACTACACAGTGCTAAAAATAAGTGAGCTTTCAAGGCATGAGAGATATGGAGGAAACTTAAATGCATATTACTAAAGTGAAAGAAACCAATCTGAAAAGACTGTGTACTACATGATTCTAACTATATGACATTCTAGAAAAGGTGAAACTATGTAAACAGTAAAAAGAGCTGTGGTTGCTATGAGTTAGTGGGGAGAGGAGATGAACAGCACAGAAGATTTTTAGGGCAGTGAAACTATTCTGTGTGACACTTTAATGGTGGATACATGTCATACATTTGTCAAAACTCATAGAATATACAACACCAAAAAAAATGCTAATGTGAACTACAGAATTTGGATGATGATGTGTCAATATAGGTTCATGGAGTATAACAGATGTACCCCTGTGGTGTGGTTATACCTGTGTAGGAGCAGGGGCTATATGAGAACTCCCTGTACTTGCCACTCAATTTTGCTGTGAAACTACAACTGCTCTAAAAAATAAAGTTTACTAATTTAAAATATCAAATGTTAAAGAATGATGTTTTCTTTTGTACTGTTAATTTTATTTCATTTCTTTGTTTTACAGGCACACGTATATATGACACCCAATAAAGAAAATTTTCACTTTCTCAGTTTCTTTTGTGGTTATTATTCATTGCACTTCATGATTATTACGGAAAATGATTCTTTTATAGAGAAATGGGTATTTAAAGTGACTGATTTAGACGTCAAATGCACTAAGTTCTCCACTGGTGTCTACAATTTTCCTATTACTAAAGGCTACATAACAAGTTTCCTTTTACCTGCAACTGAATTCATACATCAGAGCTTTTTAACATGCAGAGACTAGGGTAAAAGTCATAAATTAACATTTACAGCTGAACTCAGTTATCTGCTGCTTCTTTTTTTTGCTAATTTTCTTGAGACGAAAATTTGTTGGGAAAAAAAAATCTCTAAGAGTACTTCCTAATAACTTTTTTTCTGAATGGGGGCTACTTTGAAATGCTTTTTTGCAAAATTTTAACCTTGGTGTTTGCTGACCCCACAAGAAATTTTTCCCAAGAGATTTGAGAAGAGCTCCTGCTAAATTAAGATTATATTTTTCTAACAAGAAGCCAGAGGAACACTATACTTACCTTTTGGATAAAGAAAAGGATTCGCCTGTGAAGCCATCAGGTCCTGGGCTTTTGTTTGTTGGAAGATTTTTAATCACAGTCTCAATTTCAGTGCTTGTGATTGGTCTGTTTATATTTTCTATTTCTTCCTGCTTCAGTCTCGGAAGGTTGTGCTTTTCTAAGAATTTGTCCATATCTTCCAGGTTGTCCATTTTATTGGCATATAGTTACTTAAAGAAAAGGAAAAGATTTTGAAAGGAAAATGTCTGCATTCTCCAGCTCTCTAATTCTAGGTCACTTCTTCCCAGAATTATTCCATCCTTTAGAAAAATAACCATTCATCCACTCTTCTCTCCTTATACCTGGTATATCTCTGTTGTTGGCATTACAGTATGCAACAAGTATTTGTTTACATCTCTGCCTTGCCAAGAAGACTGACTACACTGTGAGGTAAAGGATGTATGTATGTATGTATTTGCATATGCCTAGAACAGATGTGTTTGCAGCAAATACTCATTGAATATATGTATTTTTAAGAAGATTAAATACTGTTTTTTGAGATATAACTGACATTTAACATTATATTAGTTTCAGGTATGCAACATAATGATTTGACAAATGTATACATCACAAAATGATCACCACAATAAGTTTAGTTAACGTTTGTTAGCACATAGTTATAATTTTTTTTCTAGTGATCAGAATTTTTAAGATCTACTCTCTTAGCAACTTTCAAACAATACAGTATTATTAATTATAGTCACCATGCTATATACATCCCAAGTACTTATTTATTTTATAACTGGAAGTCTGTACCTTTTGACCTCCTTCACCCATTTTTACCCAATCATTATCACCCCACCTTTGGCAACCTCCAATCTGTTCTCTGTATCAGAATTTTTTTATATTCCACATACAAGTGAAATCATATAGTATTTGTCTTTCTCTGTATACTTATTTCACTAAGCATAATGCTTTTAAGGTCCATTCATGTAGCTGCAAACAGCAAGAGTTCCTTCTTTTCATGGCTGAGTAATATTCCATTGTGTTTGTATTTATCCATTCATTCACTGGTGGACACTTAGGTTATTTCCATATCTTGGCTATTGTAAATCATACTTCAACAAACATGGGGGTGCATATATATTTTTGAGTTAGTGTTTTCATTTTCTTTTGATAAATACCCAGAAGTGGAACTGCTGGATCATATGGTAGTTCTATTTTTAATTTTTAAAGGACCTCCATAATATTTTCCATAGTGGCTGCACCAATTTATATTCCCACCAACAGTGCACAAGGATTCCCTTTTCCCCACATCCTTGCCAGCACTTGTTATGTCTTTCATTTTTGATAATAACCATTCCAAGAGATATGAGGTGACATCTCATCATGGTTTTGGTTTACATTTCCTTGATGATTAGTAATGTTGAGCATTATTTCACATGCCTGTTAGGCATCTGTATGTCTTGTTTGGAAAAAATGTTTATTCAGATTCACTTCCCATTTTTTAATTGTATTGTTTGATTTTTTTGTTATTGAGTTGTAAGAATTATTTGTATATTTTGGATATTAACCACTTATAAGATATACAATTTGCAAACATTTCCTCCCATTCCATAGGTTGCCTTTGCTATACAGAAGCATTTTAGTTTGATGTACTCCCACTTATTTATTTTTGCATTTGTTGATATATTTTTTCATAGTACTGATTTTCCAGATAAATACCTAGATAATTCTAGCACTTTCTATTAATGACTGGAAAAAGAATCAGGTTAAATTTGAATTAATGATTCACAACCAGGACTTAATTCTTCAGGAAAGGTTGTGGAGGAACAGAACTGCCCTATTGGTGTAGTCCATAGTGAAGGGCTAGTTTTCCCATCTCTAGCATTCATGATTTGTGAAATATTAGACACTTTACAATCTAATTGGGACATATCTTTGGCACTTATGTTCTAAAAGTGTCTTCATGTGCTCCAGGCTCTTCCAGCCCTATGGCTACTTATGCTTAATATCTTCTGGTTTATGTTACTCTGGCATATTCAATGTATATATCATCTTTGTAAAAGCTAAAAAAAAAAGGGCTTCCCTGGTGGCGCAGTGTTTGAGAGTCCACCTGCCGATGCAGGGGACACAGGTTCATGCCCCAGTCTGGGAAGATCCCACATGCCGTGGAGCGGCTAGGCCTATGAGCCATGGCCACTGAGCCTGCGCTCCACAACGGGAGAGGCCACAACAGTGAGAGGCCCGCGTACCACCAAAAAAAAAAACAAAGATCATTTCTATTCAGAAATATTTTCTGTAGTATTATATCACTACAAAAAATATTGAATATGACTCATACTTTCCAGACCATTTTTATTTTGGATAAGAAAGAGCTATGTGCTTATGTTTGTGAACTGAGGCTGGGGAGGGAAATAGAGAAGTCTCGAATGATTGGTGGCTTTGGCCTCTAAAATGCCTAGTAGGTTATGTGAAACCTATATTAACCACTCACTCCACCCTTTTACCTATGTACGTTTATTTCTTTTATCGCCTTCAAAAATTTCAAATTTTCCCTACTTCTCTTCATCAGCAATAAAAATATAAATAGATATTGAGCATCTTTTACATCCCAAATAACTAGTTAGTTGTTTGGTTCTAAAATTAGTTGTTTGGTATATAAGGAAATAAAGGAAACTAACTCTTGAGTGACAAGTAGGTAACAGGCACTGTGCTAAGCACTGTACCTACCTCATTTAAAGTTCTAATCAACCCTGTGAGGGTGGTTTTTTAATATCCATTTTATTGATTAGGAACCTGAGCTTAAAGGTTAATTAATTACACCACGGATTAGCACAGTCAGTGGCTGAAGAGGAATTCAAGCTATTAAAGGAAAATTTGTTTAAAATGGTAAAATTATGGCTCCCGTATAAATATAAAATGGACATATGTTAATTATTTGATTTACTCCTTTAAGTAAAATGAGATTCAGTAAGATGCTACGATGGGTTCAAAGGAGAATTTAAAGAACCACACATATATATAGGCAATATGGAATGCTGAAATGAATTTACAGAGTGCAAAACTAGCCAATAACCACAAGATAGTGATCAATGGCATTCCACCAGACACAATTTTTTTGCGTTCATATGGACAAGAAAATTTTGTATTACTACAAATTTCTACAACTTACAAAGTTGTAAAATAGCTCAATGACAATGAAAGTTTCAGGCCCTATTAATATCAGAAACCCTGGAAGGATAGTCTATAATATGACTAGCCATTCATTGAAAAGATACCTACTATTTTTTTTTTGCAGATTTCAAATGTTTGACAATTTTAGTGACACCACTTAGGAGCTATTGACTAAGTTCATGCTCCATACATACATTTGAGATGCCTGTATGGTCTTCAGGAAGTTAATCGAATTGATGGTATTTTGTTTTCTTCCTGTGACCTATGTCTTTCCAAAATTAGAGTGCAAAAATGCCTAGCTGTGGGGATTTAGTTAATTCACCCTGGTTAATTTAAGACAGAAATTATCACCATGGTATGAAAGTTCCCATGTCAGTTTTGGCTTAAAAAATTAATCAGTATCTTGACATTTCTATCCTTATGCTTTTGTTTTCCCACACCATAAAAGGTCAGTATCAACCCCATAACACTCTGAAAGAAAATACCTTTTGTCTTTGTTAGTAGAGGTAAAAGTTCATACCTGATTGTAAGCCAGTCACAAAAACTATATAAAGTTCATGACATTTTTTGATCAAGTGGATTACGATATTTTTAAAGGAAACATAAGATGATATTCATCCAAGCAGCATTATTAATTGTTGATGAGTTCAAATAATGGGCTCTTTAAATTTATACATTCCTGCATAATGTTATTCTGGTTCTCATTTTGGTTTCACTGTGTTAGCAAACAAAGAAATAATGTACAAAGCTTGAGCTTCCCAAAGAGACCTAGGAGTTTCTCTTATACTATTTGGAGCATTAAACATATTTATTTTATATAAAATTACTCATCGTAGTACATAAATTTGGTTTTTTTGAATTATCTTCTTGTCATAGTCCCACTTTTCTTCCTCTGAGGTCCTAGATTCCTTTTGGCTGGATTAAGAGCAAACAAGTTAAGAAACAGACCAACTTTGGTTTGATTGCCAACTTTGTGACATGATAGAAATACGTAAGCTCTCTAAGCCTAAGTTTTCTCATCAAAGGAAAGAGGAAATAGCTATTTCATAGATTTTTGTGTGAGTGAAGCTGGTACCTAGCCTATAGGAAATATCTAGTGCCCTCCTACGTTCTAACTTCCTTTCAGATAACTATTGTTATACAATTACCTTCAGACTTGGATGAGAATGTCCCACATATTATATTCCAATACGTCTCTATTAGAAGTCCAGTTTATTATTAGACATATAGAACATGTAGAAATTGTATTGGTATGTTTCAGTCTCTTGTTTTAGATTGGAACTTATATTAGTGACAATTCTTCATTCATGTTTTTATTCCACAGTATCTGACATATGTTAGGAATAACATTTTAAATTGTGGAATGTTTTTCTTACAATACTTATTTTTATCATTACAATATCCCTCTGAATTAAGTAGTGTAGCATTATTATTATTTTTATAGTTGAAAACTTCAAAAATATTTGTTGGCATTTATTTAAAATTTTTATTCATTTGTTTATTTTTTGGCTGCATTGGGTCTTCATCACTGGACACGGGCTTTCTCTAGTTGTGGTGAGCAAGGGCTACTCTTCGTTGGGGTGTGCGGGCTTCTCATTGCGGTGGCTTCTCTTGTTGTGGAGCACGGGATCTAGGCATACAGGCTTCAGTAGTTGTGGCACATGGGCTCAGTAGTTGTGGTCATGGGCTCTAGAGTGCAGGCTCAGTAGTTGTGGTGCACGGGCTTAGCTGCTCCGCGGCATGTGCGATCTTCCTGGACCCGGGCTTGAACCCGTGTCCCCTGCATTGGCAGGTGCATTCTTAACCACTGTGGCACTGGGGAAGACCCTTGGCTGGCATTTAATATGACCTATTTCAGAGACTCTCAGTGACCTACCTTCCTTCCTTTTTTTCTTTTTCTCTCTCTTTCTCTCTTACTGTCTTTCTCTTTCTCTCTCTCTCTTTCATTTGCACCTGACAGTCAAAACTCATTTCTGTGGTGTTTCAGTCAGCTTGGGCTGCCATAACAAAATATTAAACTGGGTGGCTTAAAAAACAGAAATTTATTTCTCGTAGTTTTGGATACTGGAAAGTCCAGGATCAAGGTGCTAGCCAATGTTGGTTTCTGGTGAGAGCTCTCTTCCTCGCTTGTAGATGGCCACCTTCTGGCTTTGTCCTCACATGATAGAGAGAAATTAAGCAAGGACTATGATGTCTTTTCTTCAAGGACTCAATCTTATTGGATCTGGGCCCCACTCTTTTTTTTTTTTTTGCGGTACGCGGGCCTCTCACTGTTGTGGCCTCTCCCGTTGTGGAGCACAGGCTCCTGACGCGCAGGCTCAGCAGCCACGGCTCACGGGCCCAGCCGCTCTGTGGCATGTGGGATCTTCCTGGACCAGGGCACGAACCCGTGTCCCCTGCATCGGCAGGCGGACTCTCAACCACTGTGCCACCAGGGAAGCCCTGGGCCCCACTCTTAAGATCTCATTTAACCTTAATTTCTTCCTTAGAGGTCCCACCTCTAAACACAGTACCATGGGGTGGGTGAGTGTCGGGGGGAGTGCTTCAGTATAAAAACTTAAAGGGGACACAAACATTCAGTCCATAATATGTGAGTTGGACTCCAATTGGGGCTGATAATATTGAATATCTTAAAACAGAATACTGAAAATTACTTGTTGCTGCTATGTACATTTTTGTCTACAAAGAACTAGAAATACCAGTGGTCATAAATATAGCAAGTGCAATATGTGATGAATGATTTTTATTTGTTTGCTCTTCTGAAAAATTGGCAAGAGACAGAATTTTAAAAGAGATCTATTGTGGTGCTGGTAATAGTTTCTCCCATGTACTTTTTAAAAAGCTCAATTGTATACAGGGTAGTTGGCATTCATGTCATGTCAAGCAATGGCATCCTTGTCTCAGAAGATCTTGTGACATAGTATTTTGGATTTAGAAGGCACTTGTTACAGATTTGCCTGGAAAAATAAACTGAAGGAGACTTCAAATGTGTGAGAGATGAGTGTCTCCTAAATCTAGATGTTTACTCTAGAATTTCAGCTAGAATAAAAATAAATTGATTAAAAATGTTCTAAAAAATCTTTAGATTGTGTATGAATGTTTCATATTCTTAATATTAAAAAATAAGAATTGATATTTATTGAATATACTTGCTAGTTTTCACTTTCTATTAAAGTAAAATATACATGCAGTGGACATATACACACTAACAAACGTAGTAAGGTAGATAGCTGGGGGGAAGCAGCCGCAAGGCACAGGGATATTAGCTCGGTGCTTTGTGACAGCCTGGAAGGGTGGGATGGGGAGAGTGGGAGGGAGGGAGACGCAAGAGGGAAGACATATGGGATCATATGTATATGTATAGCTGATTCACTTTGTTATAAAGCAGAAACTAACACACCATTGTAAAGCAATTATACCCCAATAAAGATGTTTAAAAAAAAAAAAATATACATGCAGAAAAGTGCACTGGTAGACAACTAAGTTTTCATAAAACTGAACATACTTCTGTAAAACAGACCCAAAAAAAGAAACAAGTTTTCTAGAACCCTAAATGCCCTCTCCATGTTCCCTTCCAATCACTGTACTACCAGAGCCTATTAATGGTGACCGCAATTTTGATTTCTGAAACCACGATTTAACATGTTTTTGTAGCTTATCTTAATGGCATTATAGAGTATGTACTCTTTTAAGTGTGGCTTCTTTCACTCAACATTATATTTCTGAGATTCATTGATATTATTGTTGAATTCCATTCCACTGTGTGAATAGCTACTCAACCGATGATGGTAATTAAGGCAGTTTCCAGGTTTGGGCTATCATGAATAATGCTAACAAAATCATCCTGGGACATATCTTCTGGTGAACATGTGTACAGCAGAATTTCTATACTATGAGAAATGCATATATTCATGTTTAAAAGATTCTGCCAAACACTTTTCCAAAATAGTTGTACTAAATTATATTCTGACTAGTAAAGTATGGAATTCTCATTGCTCAATGTAATTGTAACTTCTTATCATTTTTGAGCACTTGTAATAGTTACTGTTCAGTGAGTAGGCAATTTGCATAGATTATCAATAATCTTCATAACAACCTTGCAAAGTAGAATGAAATTTTCCCTTGGCAGATGAAGAAACTTTTGTCAATAAGGTTAATATATATCTCAAGGTCAAATAGCTAATAATATCAATGGAAGGACTCCAACTGTGGTGTGCCTGACCATATTGTTTCATAATCTTGATATTATCATAATCTTATTAGTCGAAAATTTAACAAGATAATGTTTGAGACGACCATCTGTAAACTTTAAAAATTCAATTGCCATTGCTGTTTCAATTTTTATAGTTTCTTACACATTTTACATATTATCTGCATAGCAACCTTGTGAGAAGGTATTACCATCTCTTCTGTAAATGAGGAAAATGAAGTTCTGATAATTAAGTAACATTCATGAATTTATATTGAATGACATCTCTAAGAGGTCAGAGTACATAGAGTATGGAATGTGAGTCATTTAAGGACAGGGACTCTTATTCACCACTGTATCCCTAGTGCTAGGAAGAGTGTCTGGCACATAGGAAGCCCTCAATAAATAATTGATGAATGATTGAATGACTGAATGAAAGAAAATCCAAAAAGGGATTATATGAACATGTTTCTCTAACTAGTAGGTATGTAGACAGGAGGCTGAACCTCAGTAATCTGCCTCAAACCCTTGGTAGAAAAAAAAAGGTCCCTCCTGGAGGATGTGTATATTAATTTTATCAAGTTTCTCTCTAAATAGAGTTGTTTTCACAAACCAAGAAAATCACTTTCTTTCTTTCTGTTAGAAATGCATACTGGGGAATTAAAGACATATGTTTGAATCGAACATTATCATCTAGTAAAGTTCGTTTTTTTATCCACCCATTTAGTAAATATCTTCTAAGTGCCTTCCAGGGACTAAAAAACATGCCGTGTGGTGGGGATGACTGATGGAAATGGAAAACACATCCTTTGTCTTTATAAACATCATAGTTACAGTGACATATATTCCTTGAGACTCAGTTCCCTAATCTAAAAACTGAAATGATATTAATATTATCTAATATTGTAATAACAATATTAGAATATTTTGATGGTTAAGTGAGATAGTGCATCTATGAGATAACATTTGGCTGCTTATAAAATAGAATGGCCAATATTGTGATTATTCTTGATTTATCTTTAGCATAGTGAGCACCAATATATGGAATCATAGAAAACAGCATTTTAGGAGCAGTACCCCATTTCTGTTTTGTTTTATGGCCCTAGCATCTATAAAGAGAGGTATTCATTGATCCCTCTCTCACTCATTTATTGAACAACTCTTTTTTACTATATGGAAACCCCAAGTCTTTTCTTTGTTGATTTATCTAATTACTTTTATATTCTATTTTACAACAGAGAAGTTAGCTGTTTGTGGATTAAAATGCAACTTTCTGGCACTCAAAGAGTATAAATGCAATCCCCTGAAATGACTATCTCCTAGGATGCCACTTTCTTTGTTTGTTAGATAGTTCCCATTATTCTCTCTAACTTGCTGTGTGGCCTTTTTCTCTTTCATCCAACAGGAAAGTTTCCAAACCTAGAGTTCTTTTCAAACAGAACTTTCAGGCCACCAGAGAAATCATGCTTTCCCACCTGTGTTGTAAAAACAGTGTTTTTCTTCCCAAAGAGTACAGGTGTTAAGGCAGTGGATAGTGGCAGACAAACGGTTCTACATAGCCTCAGCTGGGAGTCCCAACAGAGTTCTGTCCTTCCACTGAGCTCCCAGGCCCAGGAAATATACACCTTGGCCCTTTCTTTGGCTCTGCCACTTGGAAGCTAGTCTGCTCAGAGCACATCATTGATTTCTAGGTCACAGTACAGCTACATTCCACTAGCGAGAATTCTGTTACAACACTAGCTTCAATATGAATAAATAATGCCCCATTCATTCTCCAGTCATTAAGTGAAGGTATTGTTTGTGTTAGACTTTGTGCTAAACATTGGCATTACAGAAATAAATATGACATAGTCCATTGCCACTAAGACTACAAAATACTATGCCTCTTGGTAGTGTTATTAAGAGACACCTGTGTAATTTTATTGATGAGTTCTGAAAGGTCAACTTATCTTGGTCTTGGAATTCTTAACCTCTCAAAGTCAGTAATCACAGCATTCTCTTCCTAAAGGAAACTTTTAAAATCTGTTCTCATTTCCCCTGACTTCCTGTCCTGGGGGTAAGTCCGATGTTCCCTTCCCATCATGCTTACTCTTTCACTTATAAGACGGTTAAGACATAATTTAGGCAAAAATAAAAAGTGAAGAATAAAAACAACTGTCATTTCACTTGCAGTAGAGAAATTAAATGATTGCCAACCATCACTGTAGTCATTTGTATATTCCCTAGTATTTCATGCATAGTGTCAAATATCTAGCTTGAAACTAGGATGTAGAAATCCCTATTAGTAGCCAAAGTACAACAGCAAAAATCTCTATTAAATCTCCTGAATCTACTCACGGTAGGGGATCACTAGATCCAGCACAGTGATAACTTAGGCAACTGAACAGCAATGGTTTTACCCTCAATTTATTAACACATATAACTATTCATTCAGTTTAGCAGTCTGGAATATTCAATGCTGTTACATAATGAAGAGGTAAGCATTTCAAACTTAGTGCCTAAAAAGTTTCAAGCATATTATTTTAATGATAACTGATGTGCACGGTGCTAACATTGTTAATGCCAAAAAATGTGAAATATAGGCTTATTTTCTATGATAAAGAATATAGGAAAATGTATGAAATAATTTTGAGTGATTTTTTCACTTATAATGATTAAAATTTAAAAGATAATTTAAAAATTTCTTACCCAAGTGGATACATTTCTGTTATTCAGAAAAGTAATTTTTTGAAATGTATGTGAAGGAAAAGTTATGATATATGTGTGTAAACTGTTTTGTCTGTGGGTGTGATATTTTCATTCATCTTAGTGGCATCATCTCTTTCGAAAAGAATCTCTTAACAAGTCTGTTGAAACAAAGTTAACAAGCACCTAAACTGAGATTAATTGGAGGAACTCAGTTCTTGAACTCTATATAGTTGTTTACTTTAGAACTCACTGAAAACAAATTATTGAAAGAATAAATAATAAAATGAATAAGAAAAATACCTCAAATTCATTTTTAATATCAGTCATATGATTTTCATCAGCAAATTCAAGTAGTGGTAATAAGTGACAAAGATGATAATATAACCATAGAAGAAACTTAACTTTGCCTACCTAGCTTAAGTTTTGGCCAGAATGTCTAAAATTGTAGCCAAGAAGTTTTCTAGTGAAGGTGGGAAGAATCTAACTTCCAGCTAAACTAGCTCATGATTGAAATTGGAATGCTTGAGAAAATTCAAGGAGTCTGGGCTGTGATTCCCTTTGAATTTAGGAAATCATTTGGAACATAGCCACTGTGCTCAAATAAAATTTAGCCATCCAATGTGCGCGTTGGGCTCATTTTGTGGTTATGTATGAGACTCCATCTAACATTACAGTAATAACATTTGGATTTTACTTCTGATTATTTTTTTTGGTCATTTGCATTTCTCTGCTTTTGACCAGACATTTCTGTGCAGGAGATCAGCTGATGTAAGGCACCAACACCATGCTTGGAGATGTTGAGGTCACTCTAGTACAGTAAGAAGAGCTAGTTTGGTTCCAGACCCTTTGGCAGGAGGATGACTTGAAGGCATATGCTGCAATGGGAGAAGCTGCTACTTCTGTCATTTTCACTCTCTCCTTCACAAACTTCCTGGCAAGGGAAATACCACAAGCAAGGAGGAAGAGAAAGAATCCATTACAAAAAAATTTTACTTCTGTTCAGTCTCACATGGTGCAACAAAATGTATGCACATAATTTCCCATTATGCTTACAGAAAGAAAGGTTCACTAGGTGAGAAGTAGACATCATTTTCTGGGAAATTTCTTGGCAACTCTTAGACAAGTGAGATGAAAGGAATAAATATCAAAATAGTGAAAAACTGAACAAGGTAGTAAGGGCTGGTAAATAAAATCAGTATCTAAGTCAAATCTGTGAAAAATTGCCTTTCTCTCTCAATAACTGAACTGGCCATTGACAAAAGTGCTCAGGATTCTTCAAACAAAATCATTAAACACAAAACCCTAGTTAGACCGAAGAGAGACTGTTTTCAAACTAATGCTTTCATGTAGGCACAGAGACCTTAATGAAATTAAACAGCAACAAAAAATAAATTTATAGTATTATATGACTTAGATCATGGTTTAAAAATACTAGACCAATGTTAAGGTCAATCTCCATGTTTACTGGAGAAAGGCTATGCTTACAGTTACACCCTTGGGGAAACTTCATTGTCTCTGAGGACCATCCCAACCATTTCTTTTTCTTTCTTTTCATAGCTGTCAGTTATTCAGACATTTTTGTATTCCTTTTTCTCAGTAACCAGAATATTCTTGTGCTCACCTTTGCCCATTCACTCTCAGGCACACTAAGCTGATAGATATTATTCTTCTGACTTCTCAGCTTTCTTACTTTCTCCAAAAGTAATCACATAGCATCCTCCTGAATTTTCTACACTTAAAAAAAAATGTATAAGCCTTTCAGATGTGTGGTGAGGGCAAAAGTATAGTTTTTGAATTGACACAAAATTTTCCAGAAAAAAGTAATAGACCAACTAAGATAGCAAAAGAAACAGCAACTTGAAAATGATACTTTCAAAACTTGATGGTAGAAAAGCCTGACAAACTTGAGAACATGGGCAGTAAGACCATCCTAAGATCAGGAGTCATCTGCTGGGGATCAGAGAGAAGTGAAAGGAGGTTCTTGAATGGACCCTATAAACTAATGTAATACAGCGTATGCTCACATCCCCAAATAAAGGAATGTTTCTGCCCATAATGAATAGAAACCTGGGTAAGGGGCACAAAAGTCAATCAGTGAAATCGAGAAAATTCCTTACGCATTCTAAATTTCTGGTGAGTACAAAAACGCCCCCCCCCACCCAAAACCCACTACGTCTATGGGTGTAGGAGAATACATATGAGAATGTA
This sequence comes from Neophocaena asiaeorientalis asiaeorientalis, assembly GCF_003031525.2. NCBI lineage: Eukaryota > Metazoa > Chordata > Mammalia > Artiodactyla > Phocoenidae > Neophocaena > Neophocaena asiaeorientalis. The sequence goes on from NW_020172476.1 coordinate 112,743, forward strand.
TAGAATTGTGTTGGTCTGAGCTCTTATGACCTTCAGAAATATCCATTAGGTACTCTTTTAAAATGGCAGCGCCTACTCATGAGGAAATATACTGAAAACAGAAAACACATTGAGCATGGCAAATGAAAAAACAATCTACAGAATAGGAGAGAAAATACTTGCAAGTGCTATGACCGATAAGGGGTTAATATCCAAAATATATAAATAGCTCATACAACTCAATATTAAAAAAACAAACAACTCGATTAAAAAATGGGCAGAAGACCTGAATAGACATTTTTTCTGAAGAAGATATACAGAAGGTCAACAGGCACATGAAAAGGTGCTTAACATTGCTAATCATCAGAGAAATGCACATCAAAGTCTCTCACCTGTCAGAATGACTATCATTCAAAAGTCTACAAATAACAAATGTTGGCGAGGATGTGAAGAGAAGGGAGACATTGTACACTGTTGGTGGGAATGTAAATTGGCACAGCCAGCCACTGTGGAAAACAATATGGAGGTTCCTCAAAAAACTAAAAATAGAACTAGCAATTCCACTCCTGGGTATATATCGGAAGAAAACAAAACCACTAATTTAAAAAGATATATGCACCCCAATGTTCATAGCAGCATTTTTTACAATAGCGAAGTATGAAAGTAGCCTAAGTATTCATCAACAGATGGATAAAGAAGATGTGGTATATATGTATGTTTGCATACACACACTCACACACACACGTGTGCACACACACACTGGAATACCGTACTCAGCCATAAAAAGAGAATGAAATTTTGCCCTTTACAGCAACATGGATGGACTTGGAGGGCATTTTGCTAAGTAAAATAAGTTAGGCAGAGAAAGACAAACACCCTAAAAATGTTCATTTTAACTTCTCAAAGATCTCAGGGCGAACCACATTTAATTACAGAGAGGGAAGAGTTTAGTGGCCATCTTTTTCTGTTCTCCAAACTTTATACATTTAGAAAGTTAAAAACTCCATGAACTGAGAAATTAATATTTCCAAACATTCTTAATGAAAATATTTGGAATCCACTAGAATGTGAACTTTAAAGGTCAGAGATTTTTGTCAGTTTTGTTTACTGGTGCATCCCAATGTCTAGCACTGTGCCTGGCATTTGGTAATTGTTCAACGAATATTTGCTGATTGTGTTGAATAACTAAATGGATGTGTTTACATGTGAAAAAGGAAGGAAAAAATAGAGCTTTAAAATTTGAGAAAAATTCTTGCCACATGAATTTATTATGGCCTTAATGTAGACGTGTGGGAGTATTCAGATATATTTTACTTCCCAACTTGTTATGTTTTTGTCTCACAAACAAAAAAAATGCCTCAGAGAAGGATATGACACCTGTGCTGTACCCTTCAAAGCATTGCCCTTAGCTTGGTGGATAGACTAAGAGAGTATTTCAGTGAAGGTGCTGAGAATGCTAACATATTCTATATATAATATTTTACTCGTTACTTTTTCTCCCTCTTCCCACATCGTCTCACTAAGAGGTCCTTTTATATATTATTTATGTCATCTGTGCCATATTTTTAAACCTATGAGACAACTTGATACTTCCTTTGGGAAAGTTGTTAAAGTGAGCATAGGGTTTTAGACGTTAAAAAGTAGTGAAAGACCCCAGACATCGATTAAAAAAAAGTATGATATTGAAATCAATCTACTAGTTCAAGGCCCGCTCACTCATTAGGGAGCTAGAAACATTTATCCAGGATTTTCTGATGTATAATGGAAATTTAAAACACTGTATGAAAGTTTCATCTTGCATGCTGGGAACTGAAAATCCAAAGCAAAACTTGCTGTTGATGCGTTCGTGTTCTGCATTGTTGCTGCTGCTGCTAAGATGGCTACTTTTATCACTACTAATTTATAGACAGTTAAGAAATTCTTTAAGTTTTTTAATAAAAAATAATCAGCAGCAGCATGTTGGCATCTCCGTGCGGAATATATACTGTGACAAAGATAACAGTGAGTGATGTAGCCAAAAAGTTGGAGAAGCAATTCAGAAATCCAGCAATCTCTTTTAACACTGACAAAGTAAGAGAACATGTCTCTGAGTTTGATTTCTGGGAAAGATCTTCAACTGCGGAATAAAAGCAAGAATTAAATAATGTTGCCAAATATTGATGGACTAGGCCAGGGGTCCCCAGCCACTGGGCTGTGGACTGGTTCCGGTGCGCGGCCTGTTAGAAGCCGGGCCGCACAGCAGGAGGTGAGCGGCGAGCGAGTGAAGCTTCATCTGCCGCTCCCATTAGACTAGGCATCTTAAAGTTGCAGCTGGACTTAAATCTAGGTATAAGAGAAATCCTTACGCTACCAGTTTCAGGACAATATGGGGTTCTCAAGTAAGAAAAACCTGGTGACACTGGGGAAAAAATGAAGCTATGAGCCAAAAACTCTAGTACAGCAAAGTGGCAGGTAATGTTAATACCAAATCCACAATACCTATTATAAATTAGGAAATAATTCATGTTTTCTAGCTCATTAGATTTGAGTATTCTGAAATTTAGAAGCCACCTGCATCTTTTCTTAGTCCACCTATTCATTTTTTACCCTAAAAAAATAAGTTTCACAATTAGGACTTATGAGTTTATATGTTTTATTTTCAACCTGTGCTGCTCAACAGGGTAGCCACAAAACACACGTGGCACTTATATTTAACTCTACATTACTTAAATTTAAATAAAATGTAAAATTCAGGTATATAGTTACATTAGCCATCTTTTATGTGCTAAAAACTCACATGTGGCTTGTGATTGCCACACTATTGGACGGTGCAGATACAGAACATTTTTACAGTTACAGCAAGTTCGATTGGGTAGCCCTGCATACAAAAAACAAGTTTATGCTAAAACATGTGCACGTGCTGCATTTAAATCTCTAAGTCAAATATTTTACAAGCATTCTTATAGGGATCTTAGGATGAGGATAATATTCTTTGATTAAGCAATGAACTTCCTTTCCTAATAAATGAGGATCACTTTTACTATTTTATACCTAATACATAATCAGTTTAAATACTCTTCTCTCTGAATATACTTTCATTTCTTCCCTCTGTATTACACCATATGGGTTCACAAAGAGATTTATTATCCTGTACTTTGAACCAAACTTCAATTCCCTGGTCAAAAAGTTTCATCCTTCCCACTTCCTTATTCCTCTCACGTTGTCTATGAATTGTCTATATCTAATCTTGGTGCCTGGCACTCATGGTCTTCTACAGCCTCTGCCGGATCTGATATTCCTGACTTTCCTACTCTTATACTGCTAAGGGTATAGACTCATTCCTATATTCAAATAGAAATCATCCACTTCAGGCAAATTGCTATTCTCTTTCACTGCCTAATCCTGATTTTTTTTTTCTTTTAAACAACACACAACTCTTTGCTTTTGGGCACATAGAAGTAAATCAACTATATCATTAAATATTACCGAATGCCAACTGTATATAAGGCTGTAATGTAATATCCTCCATTCTAATCGATGCTTGAGAAAACTATAAAATTCTAAGAATTAACATTTCCAATGAAATGTTCTCTAGCCTGATGCACCTACTAACTCCTCTCATCTATACTTTAATGGTATATACTATAATTACACCTAATCTTATAGTCATTGCATATTGTTCATTAAAGTATCTGAATTATTGACAGGTCACATATTATTTTCACAGGCTTAATCTAATACTTTAAGGGATTGCAGCCAAATTTTATCTACCTCTGTGTCCTGTGTGGCTCTTCACATGGTATCTTGTAACCATTAACTTGCTTTGGTCAGTAAAATTCTTTTATTGTTGAGAGAGTTGGGTTTGATTTACCATGAAAATATTTCAATTCTACCAAGCAACAAAAATTTCTTTGATGTTTAGTCACAAGCTGTGGCAATACCTAGATATGGGAAAATATTTATACAAGATTTTACTGGGCCAGAAATGCTTGTATATTTGCCCAACCCAACAGCAGAATTGCTGGCTGATTCACAAGCAATTCACCTCTGATCTCAGCCATCTCTGCAGCCCATTTCCCTAGACCCCAGCATCCTCAGTTTACTGCAGTTCTAGTAGCTTAGCCAACTATCAAATGAAGGATGCTCATTAGTTTGATCATGGGGAGAGCACCAATTCAAACTTCACTAAGTAAGCCCGTGGAAGTCTTATGTAATCTCTGAAGAATGGTAGTGTGAGTAAAGGGAAACAAAAAGTTTTCCTTACAAACATTCCACTCCCTAAAAAAGGTCATTTCATCTCTGCCAACTCTCCACTTGGGCTAAAGGAACAAGTACAACAAGGGTTGGGAGGGTAGGTTGGACAGTCGTTACTACAGTCAATTCTCTAACTGAAATATCTCAGTAAGCCTTTTTGTGAGATGTCTGGTGTGAGAACAGACAGGCAGAATTCTAAGATGGCCTCCATGATATTATAACCTTGATTATGTCATGTTACACAGCAAAAGGGATTTTGCAAATGTAATTAATGTTGCTTAGTTAACCTTAAGACATAGAGGTTACCTGGGTAGATTTAATCTATTCACGGGTCTTTTAAAAACAGAGTATTCTCTGGCTGGTTACAGAAGAGAAAGACAGATTTCAAGCATGAGGGATTTGATGGGATGGAAAATTTCCTTTGCTGAGGAGGTCATGAGGCAAGGATCTGAGAATAGCTTATAGCATCTGAGAGCAGTCCCAGCAAAGTATTAGGGCTTCAATCCTACAAAGATAAGTAATTAAAGTCTGTCAATACTCTGAATAGGCTTCATAGCAGATTATTCCTCAGAGTCGAGAGCTTCCAATAAAAACCCAGCCTGACCAACACTTTGATTTTGACCTTCTGAACTCCTAAGCAGCGAAACCAGTAACACTACTGAGACCTTTGATCTACAGAACTGTGAACCAATAAATTGGGTATTATTTAAAGCCACTAAGTTTGTGATAATTTTCCAAGCAGCAATAGAAAAGTAGCATAATATTTAGAAACGCTACTACTGCTACTGCTACTACTACTACTATAAATAGCAAACACATATTGTGCTTATTTAATGCCGGGTGCGCTTCTAAACACTTCACAAACATCAATCATTGCTTACAACAACGTAGAGAAAAGGTACTATAATTTTTTCAAATATAGATGAAGAAAATATAATTTTTTCAAATATAGATGAGGTACATGAATATTAAGTAGCTTACCCAAATAATAAAGGTAATAAGTGGTAGAACTGGTCTTAAAACTGAGGCAATCAGACTACAGATGTCACACTCTAAATTACACATTATATCAACACATTTTTTACAATACTATTGCATCCACTCTCATTACATTTATTTAAGACTATTTGCATTCAGTTTTTTTTTTAATTATAAACTCCCAGTTGTTTGGTTTCAACCCTGACTAAATTTATTCATCCAGCAAATATTTACATAATGATTTGATTGCTAGTATACAGAAAGCATAATGGCCCTCAAAGCATCAAAGATAAAATGTTAAATGAAACCAACAAAGATATTAATCTGGTTAAATTTTAAGTCTAATAAAGGAAAGAAACAATATGTAAATAAATAGATGCTACAGGATGCATTTTTCAGAAGGATGAGGTAGCTAACTCAGTATCCCAAATCAACAGCATTTTACCAATCACCCACTGTGTTGGCGTTTTGCTGTTGTTTTCTTTTTTCTTTTTTAAAATTTTGTTCACTGTGATTGTTGTTTTGTTTTACCTTTGATTTGATTACTATTGCATTTTCAATACCTAGAAGAGGACTTTGGGATATAGGATAGTAAATAAATATTTCCAAGAATAAGTAACTGTATGAATATATAGATACAAAAAAATACCTGCTTACTCCACTGGTTAGGTAACAAATAGAACTTCTGTAAGCACTGTGTTCACTGAAAAGGCATATATTTACAGAGTAGAAATAATGAACTTTAAAATCAAAGTGATTTTGACATTGTCCCTTCTAGATAGCTTACAAAAGATTGCAAAATACCAGTATGTATTACCAGCTGTAAAATTAAGTGAATACCAGATAAACTGAAATATCATAAAGAAAGAAGTGGGGGGAGAGAGAGAGAGAAATGAAGGAAGGGAGGGAGGGAGGAAGGAAGGAACGAACAAAGGAACGAACAAATGAATGAACGAAAAAGAGAAAAGAAAAAAAGGGTAGATAGAGAAAAGCTGTAGAAGCAAATAATCAAATTCCAGAGAAGGACAAACTGTTACTAGGCAAGCAGAGATGAGAGGCCACATTAAAATCTGGAGGGCTTACTGGGTCTGGGGCATGAAACATTGGAAAAGTAAGTTTATCCCAGGCAAGTAAATCTTGCTGTAATTAGGAGAAATCAGCTGAATGAAAATGGTCACATGTGGACTAGCGTGAAAGACCTGAATCCAGAAGTGTCTAAACCATAGGGCTAGTTTTCTCTGCACTTCCTAATTTTTGCGATGGGACTTTTGCTGAGTAAGAGGAGAAAAGGGAATTTAGGGAAGTAGGATGGAAAACAGCAAAAGATCCTGAGTCTCATAGTACTTACATCCCACAGCCTGGCTGGAGGAAATGGTCTGAAACCACCCATAAGATATTGTAAATCATCAGGGAATTAATAATAATTAAAGTTCTAATTGAGGTCTGAGCCACTTCAAATTCTGATTAGAAGGAGGAAGTAAACAAATCCTCACCCTTGCTGCCTGACAGTGGAAAGAACAAGTTCTTTCTGAGGGAAAATTATTATCTGCTTCAGTCCCTACTGTTCTTTGTATATAAAATGTCTAGTACAAAATACAAAAACTGTGAGATGTGCAAAGAAGCAGGAAAATGTAGATCATAGTAAAAAAAAAATGCCATCAATTATCAGTAGACCACATCTTCAAATGGCTCATGTTGAATTTAGAAAACAAAGGCTCTAACTATTTAAATATGTTAGGTGGTTTAAATGAAAGGATGGAGAAATGTGGATGCAAAGATGAAGTAATAAAGCAGAAAAATGAAACTGTAAACCAAATTTCTAGGACTGAAAAATAAAATAACTATAATGAAGAATTAAATTGGATGAAATTAATAACAGAAATGACAAAGAACAAGTAAGGTCTGACTGAGAACAAGTCAATGGAAATTGCCCAGACTGAAGAGAGAATAATAGGAGGAGAAGGAGAAGAAGAAGAAAAAAAGAATATCAGAGACAGAGATGTGTTGGTAAAGTTTTGCATGGTCAAAAACACATGTAACTGAAATCTCAGAAGAACAGAGTGAAAGAAGAAAAATTTGAAACATAATGGTCACAAATTTCCCAAAACAATGAAAGATATCAATCAACAGCTCCAAGAAGCTCAGCAAATTGCAAGCAGAATAATTACCAAGAAAACATCTAAGCACATCACAGTCAAATCGCTGAAAACCATAGATAAAGACACAACTATTTGAAATATTCAAAGAATATTTCAGTTGTCCTTCAATATCCCTGGGGGATTGGTTCCAGGACCCACCAGAAATACCAAAAACCACAGATGCTTAAGTCCCATAGTGGGCCCTCTGTGTCCACAGTTCCACATCTGTTGATTCAACCAACTGTGGATCGCTTAGTCCTGTATTTACTGAAGAAAATTCACTTGTAAGGGAACCCACACAGTTCAAACCCATGTTGTTCAAGGGCCAACTGTACATGCAAGGGGACAGCAATAAAAAATAAGGCTGACTTCTCCCAGAAACATTGTAAGCAAGGCAGCAGTCTTTAAAAAATTAGAAAGAAAAAATAAAAGTTACCTTTAATTATCAAGTAAAAATATTCTACAATATTAAAGATAAAAGAAAGATATTGTCAGGCAAACTAAAGTTGAGCAGACCCATGATATAAGAAATAGTAGAGAACCATTTTTTTGCTTATGGCTATTTATTATTATTTTTTTTAGAACACAGAATGTGGCATCTTAGTTGCCCAACCAGGGATCAAACCTATGCCCCCTGCACTGGGAGTGCAGAGTTTTAACCACTGGACTGACAAGGAAGTCCCTAATTATCCCTTAATGAAAGACTGAATTATCTCTTAGTGAAAGACTGAATCTGTAAGAAAAAATATGAAGAGCCAGAAAAGGGAAAAACTGGCTAAATATGAAAGACAAGTATAAACATCTCCTTTAAAAGACTATTGAAATTTTGGAGCAAATATAATTAACATAGATCAGGGTACTTAACATAGGTAGAAATAAAATAAATTTAAATAATAGCATAAAGAGGAGCCAAGTTGTAAATGAAAGTATACTTATTGTAAGTTCCTTACATTCTTCCTGAAGTGATGTAAAAATAATGCAAAATGGACTATGATGAATTAATGATTTTTTAAAATCTCTAGAGTGGCCACAAAAAATATAAATTAAAAGGCATATTGAAAAAGTTACAATAAGAATTAAAATATAATACTAAAAATACTGGCTTAAAGAAATATTAAGCAAACAACAACAAAAAATGATGAAACACATAATTGTTGTTTGTACACATACAAACAACAGTGTACTAGAAATATACTAGAAAACTAACTTTATTAGTAATTGCATTAAATATAAAGGTACTTAAAATGTTAATTAAAAGCCACAGACATAAACCAAATAAAACAAAAAAACATGACCAAACACTCAAATAAACAAAACACAAGTCCTAACACAATAAGGACCACCCATAAGGATCACTTAAAATATAAGGATACAGATAGGCTGAAAGTAAGCAAATAGCAGATTATACATTATCTTAATAGTATCCATAAGAAATATGGTATGGTTATATTAATAATCACATAAATATATGAATAGGGTATTATATATTGATAAAGGTATGACGTAGTAAAGAGGATATAAAATTATAAAGATGTATCCACCTAAAATGTATGAAGTCCATGCCTCACCAAAGAACATAGAGAATGCAAATAAACATATGAAAAGATGTTGCACATCATATCTCATGAGGGGAATGCAAATTCAAACAGCTCTTCAGATTACTTAAAGAGAGAGATTTAGTACTTTATGGCTGTCATGAAATTGGTACATTTCATCAGTTTTTAAAAAATTTATGGATATATTTTTTAAATTATCTCTTCAAAGTCTTCAGTGTCTGTAGTTATATCAATTCTTGCATTCCAGATATTGGAAATTTTCTTTCCATTCTTTTCCTTGGTTAGTTTGGATAGAGCTGTATCAATTTTGTTGATCTTTCATTAGAAAGTACTTTTGGTTTTATTTTTCTCTATTGTTTTTCTATTTTCAATTTTATTATTTATGTTCTTGTATTTATTATTTTCTATCTTCTCCTTGCTTTACTTTTAATTCACTTTTTAAAATATATTTTTCTTTTTAGGTACAAACTTAGAATATTGATTTGAGACCTTTCTTCTTTTCTGATGTAAACATTTAGTGAAAAAAATTTCTCCCTAAGCTCTGCTTTAGCTGCATCTCACAAATTTTGATATGATATATTTTCATTCAATTCAAAATATTTTCTGGTTTCTCCTGGCACTCCTCTTTGACCCATATGTTATTTAGAAATGTGTTTAATGTCCTATTTGGGAATTGTAGAGGTATTTTTCTATTATTTATTTCTAGTTAAATTTGATTATGGTAAGAGTACAAAATTTAATTGACTTCAATTTGTTTTTAATTTTTTGGGATTATTTTATGGCTATTATATGATTGACCTTGGTGAATGTTTTGTGTGCCTTTGAAAATAACATGTATTCAACATTTGTTTGGTTAAATGTTCTAAAATGCCACATAATAAAAGTTAGTTGATAGTATTATTCAGGTCTATTTTATTATTGATTTTATGTCTACTTTTTCTATCAATTGTAGAGAAAGAAGTGTTAAAATTTTCAGTATAATGGCAAATTTGTATACTCTTCCCATTGCTTGTGTTAGCAATTAGCTCACTTATATTTTATGTACTTAACTGATAAAGTGCAAACTTAGGTCTACCATTTTGTTATTTTTCTGTTTGACCTTCCCATGCCATTCACCCTCTGTTCCTTCTTTGGGGCTATTTAAATTTCATTACTATTCCAAATTTAATATACCTATTTACTTTTTGCTTCATGTTTTTGTATTTTCTTTTAAGCTGTTACTCTAAGGATTACACTATACACACCTAATTTATACTCTAGAGTTATCATTTACCACTTCAAAGAAAATGTAGATGCTTTACTGTCATATCAATCACTTTATCCTTTCTGTTTAGTTTTAGTTTTCACATATACTATTTTTTGTATCTTGAAGCCCACCAGAAAATGTTATATTTTTGCTTTCAATAGTCATACATACTTTAAAGAATTTAAGAAGATTAAGGCAGTCTTTTCTATTTATCCAGTCTTTTATATTCATGGTGAATTGCTCATCTTTCATTCATAAAAATATATATTTCCCTCTGTTATAATTTCCCTTCAGCCAGAAGAACTCCTTTAACATTTATTTTAAAGCAGGCACACTGGTGACAGACTCTTTTAGTTTTCTTTCATCCAAGAATGCCTCTTTTTTTTTTTTCTTCATTCCTGAAGTTCATATTCACTTGGTATAGAATGTGTTGACTTTTTTTTCCTTTCAGGACTTTAAAGATATTGCCCTACTGTCTTCCTTTATGGTTTCTGGTGTAAAATCCTTATTTATTCACTCATTATTCCTGTTTATAACATTTTTTCCTGTGGATGGTTAAAAGATCTTTGTCTTAACCTTTGGTTTTCTGATGTTTTAGTTTGATATATCTTGGTGTGATTTCGACTTTCTCTCTCATGGGTTTTTCTTAGTTTCTGGAATCTTTAATGTAGGTCTTATACCAATCTGGGTTTTTTTTTTCAACCATCATTTCTTCAAATATTTTTTCTGTACCAATCTCTTTCTCCTCTCCTTCAGGGACTCAAGTGACACAAATGTTATATCTTTTGATATTATTCCACACATCCTTGTGGCTTGTTTAATGCTTTTCATTTTTTTCCCTGCTCCTCAGATTGGATATTTTTATTGATTTATCTTTCTTTTTATGCCATCTTCATTCTGCTTTTGAGTTCCCTAGATGTGCTTCATATATTGTAGTTTCAGTTATAAAATTCCCATTTTGTTCTCTTGTATAATACCTATTCATTGCATAATATCTTTTCAGCTTTTATCTTTCCATTTATTTCAAGGGTGTTCAACTTTACCTTATAAAGCATAGTTATAATAGCTACTTTAAAGTATTTATCTGATAATTCAAACATCTGGATCATCATTGGGCACTGACTTTTCCTTTAAGAATATTAGATTTAATCAATTGATTAGATTTATTTGAGCAGATAGATGTTCCTGATTCTTTGTATATCAACTGGTTTTGGAATGTATCTTGGAAATTTTAAATGTATTGTGAGAATATGGGGTCCCTGCTAAATTTTTTGGAGTATGTTGATTTATTCAGTCTAGCAGGTGATTAACTTGGGTTCAGATCACAACTAATGTGGGCAGTGATCCCAATGTTAGTTCATTTTTCAGAATTCTTGCTAGGCTATCTGGGTTCACTATACACATATGCCACTCCAGGTTTAGTCTGAGACATAGGTGGTGCTTTATGGTGTAGTTCTCATAACCTTTGTAATGCTTCTTATGTTTCATTTCATGTGTGCATAGCTCCTCTGTGAACCTGGGACTATTTCAGATTATATACTGTGTTTGAGGATTCTCTAGCTCTCTTCAATCAAGGATTTCCCCATACTCTGCAAGTACCAGAGACTCGTTTTCATGGTTTATGAGTTAAATAATTTTGTTTGATTTGTTTTGTTTTTGGATTTTCCCCAGTTGGGAAAGAAAAGATGAAAAATAAATAAAATGAGAATACCCCTCAGACTGTCCAGCTCATAGGGGCTCTTTTACCAGCCCTCTAGTCAGAAAGGAAAGATTTTTCTTAGATTTTTTGTTGTCTATGCTTGATTTACAGTTACGTGAGCCAACTTAGGGATAAAACCAAAAAATAAAGGAGGAAAAAGCAAATAAAGATGACACACCCTACAGTACAGTTCATTCTTCAAATTCTGGTATTTATTTCACCATTCTTTACTCTTCAGGGTCCTCATGTAGTTGCTTTTGAAAATTGCCCTAAATTTTTAGTTGAGGATCAGTGGAAGAGATGGATATGTAGTGAACTGTTCTTTCTTACCTGGTGCTAGAGTGCTCTCCCGAGATTTTATAGTCACTGTATTCATATCCGCAAGTTGTTGGGGTTATGTTTCAATTTTACCTATGTAATCTTTATACTTTCATGGTCCTATCAGATAATGTTAAAGTTTGTCATCTATTGTTAAAAGAAAGGACAAAGTCAATTTGCTAAAACATCTAATGTTTTAAGTCTATGTGGGTCAAATGCTACTATCTTCTTGTTATTACTGCTTCTAGTTTACGTCAAGTTGTTTTTTTGTCATATAGCTATAGGCATTCAAATGTCTATTAGTCTTTGTGTAAAAATGATATTTCAGCAGTTGGAATAAACTTAAATGAAATTCAAGGTTTGACAGTCACTGGTCCACCTACTTCACGTATAACTATGTAACCAATCCATGTGAATGTAGTTTGAGGAAGGCTTTTTTTTTTCTTTTTTCATTTTTCTTCCCTTTTTCCACTCTCTTCTGTATGAAGTCATGGAAGCATTTATAGAAGTTTCACATGATTGAGGTTGGAATGTGGAAAACAATTCTAAAAGCAGGTTTGCCAGTACCCCAAGAGGTGCAACTTTCCAGGTTTTCATATGAAAGTAGGAAATGTCACCCAGAACAACACCTACCTTACTTGTATACTGGGTTATGATCTTTGCCCACTGGCTTTCGAATGTGTATTTTCCAGATAGATGTGTTCAAAATAAAAGTGACTTTCCTTTTTGTTACTCCCCCTACCTCTGTAGTTAGCCTCTGAGCCAAAATTCAGCCTGCAAGTTTCTTGCTCTCTTGTGGGATATTGAATATGTGTTTGTTAATCCAAAATTTTAATTATTTACAGCGGGATGTTTGGTTTAAAAACTAGCTGTCCACTAAAGTAAACTGAAACTCTTTCAACCAAGACTCTTTAGGGACACATTTAATTTATTAGAAGACTCAATGCTCATCAATACACATCAACTATATGAAATAGCCCTCACTTAGGGGATGACAGAATTATTTAATAATTTATACTCAAGAACACTTCTTTCTTCACTATACAAACTATTTTTAACTTAGCAAAAATACATATGAGAAAGTCATGCCACAGGGTTTTTTATCTTTTAAATAATTCTGAGTATATAAAATCCTACGCCTCTGAATGTATATGCCAAAAATAGGATTTTATTTTTTTTCCAGCTTTGAAGTGCTCTCTTTATTCACAATTCTTGATGATAATTTAATATTCAGTTTAAAGTATTATTTGCTAATAAGTACTAAAGTCAAGACTACAATTGTTAGTGAGCTCTATTACTGAGGATGTATTACATCAAGTGAGGGAAACATATTAATGAATCTAATTGTTCTCCACTCCAGGCAGTAATATTCAGAGGTTAACAAATCAAACAAGATTTTCACAGAGACTGAAAAAAGTGGCTTTTAAAGTAGTCACAGATATGATGTCGTGTGACATCTGAAGAACCCAGGGATCACTTTCAATTACTAGAAGACCTCCTCATATCTCATAATCTAATAGATTTTTAGTCCTCATTTCTGTCAAGAGACTCTGATGCTGTGCTTATAATTGTATGGCTTAAAATCTTTACTAAAGCCCATACGCATTTATTATAAACTTTATTAAGATTAACAAACACATTCCCAAATGGTTTCTAATTTATTTGCCATTAATTAACAACAAGATTAACTCAAGGGCATATTAGAAAACAAAGAGTGTGTTAAGTTCCATAACCAGAGAGAATGAAAGATTCCTTGATTTCAAAAAGAAGTTGCAAAGTTCCAAGAGACTGATGGTCATTACATAATAAATTAAGATACTAAAAATAAAATAAAATTGTTGAATTTTTTGTTCTAATGTTTGTTTGTTTACAGCTACATGTAAAAGAATGAAATTAGAACACTCCCTAACACACACAAAACTAAACACAAAATGGGTTAAAGATCTAAGTGTAAGGCCAGATACTATAAAACTCCTAGAGGAAAACGTAGGCAGAACACTCTGACATAAATCTCAGCAAGATCTTTTTTGATCCACCTCCTAGAGTAATGAAAATAAAAACAAATATAAACAAATGGGACCTAATTAAACTTAAAAGCTTTTGCACAGCAAAGGAAACCATAAACAAAATGAAAAGACAACCCTCAGCATGGGAGAAAATATTTGCAAATGAATCGACTGACAAGTGATTAATCTCTAAAGTATACAAACAGCTCATGCAGCTCAATATCAAAAAAACAAAAAACCCAATCAAAAACTGGGCAGAAGATCTAAATAGACATTTCTCCAAAGAAGACATACAGATGGCTAAGGGACACATGAAAAGATGCTCAACATCACTAAGTATTAGAGAAATGAGAAACAAAACTACAATGAGGTATCACTTCACACCAGACAAAATGGCCATCATCAAAAAATCTACAGACAATAATTTCTGAAGAGGGTGTGGAGAAAAGGGAACCCTCCATAGTATGGAGGTCCCTTAAAAAACTAAAAATAGAGCTACCATATGATCCAGCAATCTCACTCCTGGGAACATATCTGGAGAAAACCATAATTCGAAAAGATACATGCACCCTGATGTTCACTGCAGCACTTTTTACTATAGCCAGGACATGGAAGCAACCTAAATGTCCATTGACAGAGGAATGGATAAAGAAGATGTGGTACATATATACCATGGAATATTACTCAGCCATAAAAAAGAAAAAAAATACCATTTGCAGAGATGTGGATGGACCTAGAGATTGACATAAAGAGTGAAGTAAGACAGAAAAAGGCAAATATCATATGATATAGCTAATATGTACAATCTAAAAAAATGATGATACTAATGAACTTATTTACAAAACAGAAAGAGTCACAGATGTAGAAAACAAACTTATGATTACCAGGGGGGAATGGGAAGGGGGAGGGATAAACTGGGAGATTGGTATTGAGACATACTACTATATGTAAAATAGATAACTAATAAGGACCTACTGTACAGAACAGGGAACTCTACTCAATACTCTGTAATGGTATATATGGGAAAAGAATCTAAAAAAGAGTGGATATATGTATAACTGATTCACTTTGCTGTACAGCAGAAACAAATATAACATTGTAAATCAACTATACTCCAATAAAAAATTAATAAAATAAAATAAAGTGTATTTTAGATTTAAAAAAAATACTTCACTAATCCTCTTCATACAAATCTTTAAAATATCTGTCTGGTTAGATCTAACATATATTAAGTACTAATAAATAGTTTATTAAAAGGTGAATGATTCTAATTCCTTAAAAGGAGAATTCAATTCCCCATTGTTTATTTTATTATGTGTGCAATAAAGGGCACAGGAGAAATATAAAGCTCATGGATACAAAGAGAGGCATGTGGAGGATAGGAAGCAGTTACGGGTAAGATACACAAATATTAGAAAAGTTAAATATTACATTTATTATGTCACAGATATTTCAGCATGTGACAGATAACTATTTTTTAATTAATATTTTATATAGCTTTCAATTATTCAATAATTTATATTATTTCAAGTAAAATTTTAATTATCATTATATATACTATCATTAAACAAACCAAATCATTTTAAAGCTTTGTTTTGAAACATAAATAAAATAGTTTTCTCTGAAAACTACGGTCATTGAATTATTGCTCTTATTCATGGTCATTATTTATAGTTTCTTAACATTAATTAAATCCAAATCTTTTTTTTTTTTTTGGCGGTACGCGGGCCTCTCACTGTTGTGGCCTCTCCCGTTGCGGAGTACAGGCTCCGGACACGCAGGCTCAGCGGCCATGGCTCATGGGCCCAGCCGCTCGGCGGCATGTGGGATCTTCCCGGACCGGGGCACGAACCCATGTCCCCTGCATCGGCAGGCGGACTCTAAACCACTGCGCCACCAGGGAAGCCCTGTAATAACTTTTAATGGAGTATAATCTGTAAAAATGCTGAATCACTATGTTATGCACCTGAATCTAACATAATATTGTAAATCTACTACATTTCATTTAAAAAAATAAAATAAGGAGGGCAGCACAGTTCTTGAGGCGCTAGCCAACTGGGTTCCCCCTTTGCCTGGCAAAGGAAGAGAGCCACTCTTTCTCCTCCATAACACTGTCTCCATATTTCTGTTTGGCATTGCTGCACAGAGAGCCAAGATTTTGGCAACAAATTTGCGGGCTCGTCCGGGATTGACTCATGGGCAGGCGGCCCCGTAGGGCCCTCGGTTTGATCTGTTGCTCAGGGATTTCTCTCCACACCACCCTCCCCAACGAGAGCAGAGGGTTGGAGGATTTCTCTGAGGCCAGATCGCCAGGGTTCCCCTGCCACTGCGCCCTGCCCCGACCACACCTGACCAGCCGTCTCAGCTGCAGAACTCCATGGCTGCGGTGGAGATCGGGGGAGAGGTTGCCCTAGCAGCTGTTGAGGCTTTCTTTGCCTTGAGGACACCTTCCTTTTCCCTTCTCTGCATCAGGCCGGACATCTACTTTAAGATATTAACTCTTGGAGGATCAGAAAGAGGGAGTTTGGTACATCGCAACACACCTGCCAGTCCCCCGGAGTGCACACCGTAGCCTTTTTGACTTTGTTCATTTGGGGAACTTCGGTTCCAGTTTGGGGAGTTCTCCCTGTGAAGGGAAATTCCATTTGTAAGGCGCCGCTTTGGACAAAGGTCACAGGTCTAGTGGGACTGGGAAGTCACATTAGGGGCATTTTTGCCATTTGGTTTTTGATTTCTAGGCATCTCTTTGCTGGTTTTTTTTTAATTTTTAATTTGAGTGTGGCTTCCAGCTGGCGAAGTTTGGGTTAGTTTGGTTACTTTGGTTTGAGCGTGTAGACGTGTTACTAACTACTCAAGCTAGAATGGGAAGCGCTTCCTCTAAGGTTCCACCCCCACCTGGGAACCCCTTAGAAAAAATTTTGAATGACTGGTCAACCTATAGCTATGATCCAATGACAAAGAAAAATGGCCTAAAAATGGGTCTTTTAAAATTAGATCTTTATTGCCACAGGATGGGAAAATGGACTGAGGTTCCCTTATGTCCAGGACTTTCTCCTATAATTTAAAGCCTAAGGAATCAGAAAAACTTTCCTGTCTCAGGGGGGAAAACAAGCCTCCCGACTTCTGCACATTCCCTTACTCCTTCAGATTGTTTTGATAAGCCTTAGTAGACCCTGGAACGTGGAATATCGAGGTTCCGGGCTTGGCCAAAGATATCCACCAAGTGATTATTAAGTAAAAAGGGTTATATAGTGTCTAAATATAAGGTACAAATTTCTTGAACCTAGGGAAGATCCTCAGAACATGTTTGTAAATAGATTACCAAAATAGGAGGCCACTGGTCTGACTAAACTAACCACAGCTGATATTCAGAGCCTGATAGGAATTTTGGAAGAGGCCTTCTCCCCTAAGCAAAAGGAGGAAAAGGAAAACTTTCCAACATGGGTGAATGGGTATGTCAGTCCTTCAATATCATTGAGGTAGCCACCCAATTCTTTGAAAAAGAAAACAAAACTGTCCTTGTTTTATAAATGTAGTCTTTACAGGACCAGAGGTGTGGCTCCCAAAATAACCCAAAACCCACCAATCTTTTTTACCACTCCCAAAACCTTCCCTATTTATCTTAAGAGGGTTGTAAATATTAAACAAAAGGGAAACAAAGTCATCCTAAGAGGAACTTGCCTGTACCATTGAGATGCAAATGTCCTATCTGGTCTTCTCAGGAATACTTACCTCTGCCATCTTTTTTAAACCGGAAATTTTAAAAAGGGTAAAGTAATTTACAACTTTGCTTGTCAAGGATAAATAGAAATCTTAAGTGTCTTTTCTGTAAACACTAGTAAAAAGGGTTTAACCATCTAGATAGGTGACCTTGATGTGTTCCATCTGCTAGAAGCCCAATTTGAGTCCAACCCCTTGTAACTGATGGCTTTTATGTTGTACCTGACTCTCGAAATTTTCCAAGGGAAACTATGAGGCCTCTATGCTTGTTTATGTGTTTGTATGTGTCTATATGTGTGTTGTAGGTGTATGGTATTGCCTAAAATGAATTCGTAAAAGAGCGCTACTTAATTGGCTTTAAAAAAATTAAGTGCTTATATAAATACTCAGAAATAGAAAATAATCTGGCCAGAATGAATTTCAGGTTCATGTCATCTGGAAAATATTCAGTACTAAACTAATATCCGGTATTGAAGGTGGCTTAAGCTTGTTGGTTTGATTAATATAGGTATGTTAGAGTCATCAATGTCAAGTATAATATTCCTGTTGTACCTAGGTTTACTAGAGGTCAAATAAGACCTTATTCTATATCTATTACATATTTGTCAACAAGAAAAGGAACTCAATGGGAAAAAACTTTTAAGGAAAGTAAGATATGTGTTTTTAGTAAAAGAAGGTGTGAAGGGTTTCCCTGGTGGTGCATTGGTTAAGAATCCACCTGCCAATGCAGGGGACATGGGTTCGAGCCCGGGTCCTGTAAGATCCCACATGCCGCAGAGCAATTAAGCCCGTGCGCCACAGCTACCGAGCCTGCGAGCCACAACGACTAAAGCACAGGTGCCTAGAGCCTGTGTTCCATAACAAGAGAAGCCACCACAATGAGAAGCCCGCACACCTCAACAAAGAGTAGCCCCCACTCCCACAACTAGAGAAAGCCCGCACGCGGCAATGAAGACCCAACGCAGTCAAAAATAAATTAATTAAATAAATTTTTTAAAAAAGCATTAAAAAAAAAAGGTGTGAAGAATGAAAAATACTGAAAAGAGTTATATACATGATCAGGATTTTCTAAGATTGGATTAAATTTAGTTGGGTACATGGATTTCATTAGGAATGGGCTAGAACAAGACTGGATCTGGTTTCTCCCTCCAAAGTATTCTTGAAATGCTGCTTTTGACAACAGATTGTGTGAGTTTCTTTGCCTTTAACTGATTTGTATTTGCTTTTGAGATCTCTTGCTACTTTGGTTTAAGAAATAAGTATTGTCTCACAGTGACTGATGATCTTATTTGACCAAGTATTTTAAAACTTTTTGACAAACTTCCCAAATATCAAACCTTAAAGTTTTTTTGATTTCCAGCTAACTCTGGGATACTTTAGAGGGCACCTGAGGTATCTTAAAGAGAAATATTGAACTAGGATTATTTTGTATGTTAAGTTAAATGTAATCAGTTGTAATTCTGGTTACTGTAACCAAGTTTATCAATTACACTGTATTCAGATGTTTAAAAAATAAATAAAGACTCCATCAATAAAGGGGAATTGCCATACCTAGATGGGAAGTTATTTCCTCTAGAGAAGCAAAGAGAGAAGAAAAAAAGAGTACAAAGTTCCCTTAAGTATTCCTGGATAGGAGGACATCTTACTCTGAATATGGAGATAAGAATATAAGTCAGTTGTTAAAATGAATTCCATAACTAGGGTGATACAGAGATGGACAAAGGGTGGGGGGCAGGAATCTACCAACAAAGAAAAAACTGCACTAACTAAAAAGGGATATATAATGAGCTCAGTTATGCATTTAAAAAAAATTATATTGGTATATGTATATGTATTATTTTTAGTTTTTTATCGTTTTTACTTTGTATTAAATAGTTTTATGATATCTTACCTAGAATCTTATTTCTTAAAACCCAATCAATTTGTGGTAATGAATAGCTAATACACAATGTATACATATGTGACAATGTTTATGTGCATGTGTGTGCTTGTTTAAAAATACTTAATTTTATCTTATTAATTAATTATTTTAATTATTAGTACAGGGAATAAAATCAGGTTTCATCCCCAAATAGAGTCTATATGTTCAAATATGACATCTGGGTGTAAGAATCTCAATGATTTAGTTTTCTTCCTATTCTCAGACGCATTCGTTTGTTTAGTCATTCTACAGTGATTTACTGAATACTGGCCAAGCCAATGCTAGGAATATAGAGGTGAAAACACATCTTTTAACCACATGTTAAACAGATATGAAAAGCCAAATGGATTATTATAATACGTCTTAGGTTGGTCACAACAGAAATAACCAGAGGTTTTTAACTACTCAAGGAGTGAAAGGCTGTGTTTTCACTGAACCAAAGTGAAAGAGGGCCATGTCTCACAACATGGCCTTATACATCAATGTGACTTAAAACCTCTCTTGTTGCAAACAGACATTTTGAAACTCACAGGGACTATGTGGATAAGCATTTACGATGGAAGTTCTGGGCTTCCCTGGTGGCACAGTGGTTGAGAGTCCGCCTGCCGATGCAGGGGACACGAGTTCGTGCCCCGGTCCGGGAGGATCCCACATGCCGCGGAGCGGCTGGGCCCATGAGCCATGGCCGCTGAGCCTGCGC
>NW_020172476.1:133905-259611 GCF_003031525.2 Neophocaena asiaeorientalis asiaeorientalis
AAAAAAAAAAAAAAAAAAGATGGAAGTTCGGGAACAGATGTGTATCTAATTGCTTCCATAAAATGAAATGTTTTTATTCTGCTTCTGCCACTGAGGAAAACAGGAGATATCCTTCAGCAATGGTCACCAGATGAAAAATAATAAAAGAAGCTTTAAGCATTTATCCTGTGATTGGCAGCTGTCTTGCCTCCCTAGACATAAAGTTCATATTTATTAGAGCAAAATGTGAAAAAGAAGTTCAGTCATTATATGTCCAGTTGAAAATTAAACTATAAATATTTGGAAACAAATCTTGCTTCTGGAGACAGACTTTTTCTTATTCTTTGGTATATTTTTTTCTATTTTCTTTTTTAAAAGAAAAAAAATATTGCCTTGACTGATTCAATAAGGAAAGAGGAAGATGGCCGTACTCCTTCATTCCTGGGCATATACCCTGAGAAAACCATAATTCAAAAAGAGTCATGTAGGGCTTCCCTGGTGGCACAGTGGTTGAGAGTCGGCCTGCCGATGCAGGGGACGCGGGTTTGTGCCCTGGTCTGGGAAGATCCCACATGCCACGGAGTGGCTGGGCCCGTGAGCCATGGCCGCTAAGACTGTGCGTCCGGAGCCTGTGCTCCGCAACGGGAGAGGCCACAACAGTGAGAGGCCCGCGTACCGCAAAAAAAAAAAAAAAAGAAAAAATGATTCTGATGAACCTAGGGGCAGGACAGGAATAAACACGCAAACAGAGAGAATGGACTTGAGCACACAGGGAGGGGGAAGGGTAAGCTGGGACGAAGTGAGAGAGTAGCACTGACATATATACACTACTAAATGTAAAATAGCTAGCTAGTGGGAAGCAGCTGCATCTCACAGGGAGATCGGCTCAGTGCTTTGTGACCACCTAGAGGGGTGGGATAGGGAGGGTAGGAGGGAGGCTCAAGAGGGAGGGGATATAGGGATATATGTATACAAATAGCTGATCCACTTTGTTATATAGCAGAAACTAACATAACATTGTAAAGCAATTATACTCCAATAAAGATGCTAAAAAAAAAGTTGTTCTCACTTATTCATTCCATCTCTATTGTATATGTGACGGGCACGAAGCTAGCTGCTGAGGACAGTAGTAAACAAAGACAAAATGTCCTTCCCTTAAACACTTGCTTACTTGCTTACTATCTCATGAGAAATATACTTCCATCAGTCAAGTAGTGAGCTAAATGAAACAAATATTTGCTTCTTTTGTTTGGGGACCATTTCTACTGACTCTTCCCACTTAGCAAAATAAGTAAAACCTGTTATGTTGTAAGGTTACTGACATGAATATTTAATCTTGTAATTGTACCTGCTTTTATTCGTTTTTTATACTTAAAATTGAAGAGTCCGGGAAATAGTTTAAAATATTATAAAATAGTATATGCTTCATCAGCCCTCAGCAGCAAACATCCTCTTATGATCTATGTATGTAGTTAGTAACTGGCAGAAAAAATCATAGGTAGGCATTTTCATGGTAAAAAGGCAAAAGAACGAACTTGTCCTAAGGTCTTAGACCTAGAGGACTGCTCTGCACCTAGTTATCTGTTTCTGGGTCATATTCTAATGAATCCACCCTGAAAGGGCAGGGCCTATGTATATTTTCCTTACGCTTACTGTAAAGGCACTTGCTGTTTTTGTCCAAACCTTTCTTCTGGTAAAGAAAGGATCTTGAGGACCGACCACTTTCCCATCCAGTGAGGCTATAAAACTGGGACTCTGCCTCCTTCTGTATAGCATGAGGCAAATAATAAGTAAGGCTATTCAGACACCTTTCCCACTACATTCAGAGAAGTTCAGCTTTGGGTTTGATGGTTTTTGAAATGGTGGAATATCACTAGACCTAGTGCAATTCGAAGTGTGGTCTGCAAAACTATACCGGTGCATGAATTTTGTTTTGGGTCCATGAGGGTAGAAAAATACAGAAACTGAGAATAAATTTGTTACATTATTTGCATGCTAATTTTCAGAGTAGTTTTATAGAGAGAGTAAAGATCTCTTTCTTTCTAAGATGGCAGTTATTAAGAAGCCAGGGGTGAAGGGTTGCATTGCCACTGTGTAAAGAATAGTTTACCTGACATTATATAAACTAACAGGAAAGCAGGGGAGAGAGAGAGAGAGAGAGAGAGAGAGAGAGAAAGAGAGACTGAATTTTATACTCTGAACCTCTGGACTTCTTCCAAATAATCTAAGGATCCTAGGAGCTTCTTCAGTCCAGCAATGCAACAAAGTTAATCCTGTTTCCTCTCCATGAGAAGAGAGTCCCACAGCCCCAGGTGGCTATTTCTATAGCAGAACTTTCTAGCTTTCAACTAACAGGGCTAAATCTACCTTCCAAGCCTCATATTCACCCACTTTAATCTTGTGGAATTAATTGCTGTCGTCTCCTAAATATGCCTTGCATTTTAAGTCTCTACATTATCCCCCCACACCCCATGATTTCTTTCTTTCTTTCTGTTTTTCCTGCATACTCTTTTTCTGCTGACACTTCTCTTTCCCACTACACTTTGGATCAACTTGTCTATAACCAATGTGAAAAACAGTATAGCCCTGGTATGTAAAAATATTCTGGCATTGCTATTAAATGATAGGGCAGAGTCATCCTGGACTACATCCTATCCTTCATTCTGCACAGCCATCAATCACTAAGCTCTGTCAAGTTTAACTCCTAAACATTTCTTAAATGAGTCCATACATCTTCTGCACATTTACTACTTTCTCTTAGTCATACTTCTTATTTCTAGCGTGAGCTCTTATAAGCCATTACCTTGCCCCAAACTTCTCTCCTTGCCTTCCAGCTTGTAACCCGCAATCTTCCCTCTAAGTAGTGGCATTCCAAAGCCTTAAACTGGACAACTACAGCACACTACTGTTATGCCAACTGATTACCATTGTCCTTGGTGCAGCCAGATGGGGTTCTGAGGCAGGAGAGGGGTTGAGGCAAGATTGAGGCCTCTTCCCTTTTTCAGGTGATGCATGAATTTTATTACTTTTAATATATGCCATGATGGAAACAACATTTGGAACAACTGCAAGAGCTAAAGTAGGTTTTCACAAATGGCCATTACCTGGTGAGATCTGCATATAAAAATTCAAAGTTTTTAATAAGACATATATGAGTCTTCTGTAATCTAGCCTATTTCTCCAGTCTCATTTCTCATCACTTCCTGACTTGGAATTTAATTTCTTGCTGCACAATAAGTTTTGTAATTCTCCATCCACCTTGTGTTGTCTCTTTACTCACTCTGTACCCTCCACATGTGGTACTCTTCC
Source organism: Neophocaena asiaeorientalis asiaeorientalis (assembly GCF_003031525.2). Taxonomy (NCBI): domain Eukaryota; kingdom Metazoa; phylum Chordata; class Mammalia; order Artiodactyla; family Phocoenidae; genus Neophocaena; species Neophocaena asiaeorientalis. Next base: position 137,194 of record NW_020172476.1, read on the forward strand.
TCTTGCCCTTATTCAGTTCAGGATTGCCTCCTTCAGAGAACTGCCTTTCTCTTCTGCCTTTCCAGCTAGACTGGATAGCCCTCCATTTTATTTCCATCTGACTCTTGGCATCTGTCTTATTTTGTTCTTCCACAGTGTTTTACAATTGCCATTTGGGAGTCTGAGTCTTCTGATCTGTGTATACACAGTTCTTAGCTCAAACGCACTCATATATTTATTGAAAGTATGACTGATCAATATTCTCATATTTTCATCATCTAGCATCCTGTGGCCAACAAATCTCAGAGACTCAATCTCAGAGAAACACAATACCATCTCATAGAAGTAAAGAAAAAGAATCTCAAGTACTCATTAGATTATACACAACTACATATTTTTTCCCAGTTTTACCACATTTTGTCAACATGCATATTCTGTTAACTGGTTGCAGAGAACTAAGGCACACTATTATCTTTGCTTCTTAAAATTTCTTATTCTATGGGCTTCTTGGGAGATTCAACTTTAATGCTTTAAACTTGCAAAATGATAAACAATCATTTCAGGGCAATAGTGCAGCAAATGTTTGTAGTATCTGCCTTTGCAGACCTGCACAGCTATATAAACCATGCCTCTGAGAACTGCCCTCCTCTGAAAGCCATGTTATACTACTTGAATAGCTAATTTTGATTGGACCTGGGTTAGACATGAAACCTCTCATGAGCAAATCAATTTTACTCACTTGAGAATCTGGAATCCTGACTGAAAGATGCTTGCAACTTTGGACTTGCCCAAGAGGGTCTTAACATTCCCCTCAGCTTGACTAAACATTAGCGATGTTGCTTCCAGACTATAGGCTACTGACCTCCCTTTCCTTAGAGCACTTACTTCAGAAAACTTGTAATTTAAAACTATTTCTCTGCCCCTTTGAAAGGTGCATAAGTCTTCTCCCAGCCTCCCGCCAGTTTTATAACCCAGGAACATTTTTCTCAAGGACCAGAGAGCCACCCACTTGAAAGGCAAACATCAAGGAGGACAGCACCCTTCTCTCCCAATTGCTTTGGAAGATGACGAGGCTAACTTCAGTGGGTGCCAGTTAGCAAACTTATGGGGCCTAATCGCAGAGAAAACATTTGCAAATTCAGGAATACCTCATCACGCTTAACGCATCCTACTGATCAACACCCCCACTAACATCCTCTAGTACCTTTTCCACCCAGTACTTAGTACTTAGCTCACCCCAGCACTTAAAACTATCCTTTGTTGCAGCAGAGTTGAGGTCAATCTCACTTCCTTTTACAGTAGTCTTGAATAAACTCTTCCTTGCTTGTTTAACTATTCCAGTGCAATTTTCTTTTTATAGGCTTATGAGTGAATACTAGTTACTTTTGAAAACAGAACCTGTAAAATGATTGTTTGGTATGGGGAAGTAGAGAAAAACATTCTTCAGAAAAACAAATGAAACATGTAGAAAAACAGATAAATGAGATGAGTGGTAAGTTTCCATGAGTGAGAGAGAAAGAAAAAGAGAAACAGAAACAGAAACAGCAGTTTCAATTACTGGTGGATTCCTGGTACCTGACCGCAGACACTGGGAAAAGTTTCCTGCAGTTAAAATCCATAGGATTTCCCTGTATTCCTGCTTTTTTGTAATAATTTTTAAATCGGTTTCTGTTACTTATAACTAAAATAATCTTGGCTTAAAAATGTAATTATTCAGCATGGAAATGTCAATTCTGAGTGTTGACTATGTGTTAACATTTTTTTGGCTAGCATGAAAAATCCAGGCAGGGAGTTATTGTGGGAATAGGGGTGGCATTTTGTCAAGGTTTTTCTCTAATATGTCTGCTTCATTATGAGGCAATATATATTTTGTAGAACACTCTGTCATCACCTCTAATTGTTACTTTTAAAATGTGATGATATGAAGCATAATGTGATTTTGCAGTCAGCAATCCTTCTATGGAATTATGTCGCTTTCTTTTCCAGGGAATGACACTGATTCAAAGCAAAGATAATTTTTTAAAAAGATGGAAAAAATCATAGATGGGGCAGAAACATTAGGAACCCAAGTAAAATCAAAGGTAGTGGCAAAATAGCACATTATTTTCTCTGCCAACTGGATATTACAAGCCTTATATATTTACAACCATGTAGGATAAGGATTTGTTAAAAGGGATGTAATTAAGAATATCACATGGAAGGTATATTAAAATTGCTAATAAATATTAAAATAAGATATAAAGATGAAAATTAACCTCTGAAGAAGTCCAAACAAAAGCATATTGCATCTAATAAAAGTAATTATAAAGATAACATCTAGACCCTATGTAAAACATGCACCATTAAGAGAAAAATGAAGGCAATTTACATAAACTGACATGGAGAGATTTGAGGGGCATATTCTAAATTGAGACATGTAAACCAGCAAGTTATAGAAAAATATGCTTATTCTTATCCATTCATATAAAATAAAACACACATACACACATAAACATCCATCAGGATGGAATTATACACAGACATGTGTATAAGTATTTCTTACATAATATGTTTAAATTAATAAAAGAATACCACTTATATCATGATATCACATTTGATATCAATAAATGTGATCATCTAGTTAAAATGGACAATGTACTAAAACAACCTATATTTTTAAAAGGACTTAATATCAGGTAGAAAACTGAGTAGGCCAATATCCATAGAGAAAATTAAAAATGTAATACATTTATATTTTTCAAAAAGGAAAATTCTATCAGATCATCAAAGACATAGGACAGGATTCATCTTTGCTTAAACTATTCCAGAATATTGGGGGTGGGGTGGGGGATAGAAGTTCACCAACCATTTCTACAAAAACAAAAATCACAAGTATCATACACAAAATTAAAATTAAAGAAACTAAACAAGTACTAATTTAGACACAAAAATTTCTAAATACAGTATTACCAAATTGAATCTAGGAGTATATTAAAATAATACTTTTAAAACATATTATTTATATCATAAATATAAGGGTGGCTCAGCTTTAAAAAGAGCTACATAATATTTCACTAATTTAAGAGATATTTAAGATATTAAAATGAAATTTTTTACCATATTGATAGATGTTATAGATAATAAATTGATAAAATTTTGATAATCATTCTTGATTAAAATAAAAACCTATTAGTCAAGTAGTTATAAAAATGTATTTGCCTTAAACTTGATATTGTTAGGTGTAATTTTCAAAAAGGTAAAAGTCATGACTCTCAGAATAATATAAAATAAACACCCATCAATCTTTTATTTAACTCATTATTTAAAGAGAGAATAAATAAGATATTATGGCCAGTTTGGAGAGCATTATGGATTAGGTGTATATAAGCAATGCTAGGAAAAGATTTCTGGATTAGATACAAAACTGGTTTATGTCTAAAAGGGCCATAAATCTTTAGAGTTATCTGTTTAACCAGAAGAAAATTATTTGCATCTCTACAAAAGGGCCAAAAGTCTACAAGTTAACATGGAATCTGGGACCTTTAATAAATAGTAAACTGTGAGTTGATTTAATTACATTCCCCTAGATAATCATCAGGTGACTTTGGCCATACACAGTATTAGAAGGATTTGCTGCCCACCTTTATGCCTTATTTGAAAGTTTCAAATGATTTTCATGACAATATAGAGTATCTACTAGAAACTTCCAGAAACTATCATGCTTGATTGTGACACTCTGATAATATTTCAACTGATATCAGGGTCATTATTTTTCTGCCATGATTCACTATTATTCTGGAACTTTAGATTATAAACTCCATCATGGTTAGGTCAATGTTAGTTTTATTCGTCTGTGTATACCTAATCTCTAGTACAACAGCAATCATATTGTTAGGACTCAATCTGTTTTTATTAATAGACTGTGTGCTACATAAGGGAAGAGACCAGAGCTCTTTCACCTATCACTGAACACACAACATTAAGGATTCCTTAATTTATTAATTACTTCAATTATTATTTATATAGCACCCTTCTATACAAAGAGGCAATCTACAGATTCAGTGAAATCCCTATAAAATACCAATGGCAACTTTCATACAAGTAGAAAAAATAATTCTAAAATTAATATTGAATCAAAAAAAGACCCCAAATAGCCAAACAATCTTAAGAAGGACAAAGCAGGAAACATCACATTTCCTGATTTCAACTATACTACAAGGCTACAGTAATCAAAACGGTTTGGCACTGGCACAAAAACAAACACATAGATCAATGGAACACATAGATCAATGGAAACAAACACATAGATCAATGGAAAAGAATATAGAATACAGAACTGAACCCATACCTATATGGTCAATTACTCTATGACAAAAGAGATAAGAATATAAAATGGGGAAAAGATAGTCTTCAATAAATGCTGTTGGAAAACTGGACAGATACATGTAAAAGAGAATCTGGAGCACTTTCTTATACCATGTACAAAATTAAACTAAAAATGGATTAAAGACTTAAATGTAAAACCAACCATAAAACTCCTGGAAGAAAACATAGGCAGTAAACTTTTTGCCATCAATATTAGCAATATCTTTTTGTATCTGTCTCCTCAGGTAAGAGAAACAAAAGCAAAAATAAACAAATGGGACTATGTCAAACTAAAAAGCTTTTGCACAGCAAAGGAAACCTTTGACAAAACAAAATAACAGGCTACTGAATGGGAAATTATATTTACAAATGATATATCCAATAAAAGGTTAAAATCCAAAATATACAAAGAACTGAGACAACTCAATATCGAAAGGAACAAGAAATCCAATTAAAAAATGGGCAGAGGCCTGAACAGACATTTTTCCAAAGAAGACATAAAGATGGCCAACAGGCAAATGAAAAGATGATCACTACTACTAATTATTAGGGAAATAAATGCAAATCAAAACCACAATGAGATATCACACCACACCTTTCAGAATGGCTATTATCAAAAAGATAACAAATAACAAGTGCTACTGAGGGTATGAAGAAAAAGAAACCCTTGTACACCACTGGTGGGAATGTAAGTTAGTTCAGCCACTATGGAAAATGGTATGGAGGTGGCACAAAAAATTAAAATAATAGTAAATTAAAACAGTAATTCCACTTCTGGGTATCTATTCAAAGAAAATAAAAAAGCTAATTGGATGACATATATGCACACTTAAGTTCATAGCAGTGTTACTTACAATAGCCAAGATATGGAAGCAACCTAAGTGTCCACCAATCGATGAATGGATAAAGAAGATGTGATATATAAATATACAATGGAATATTAGTAAGCCATAAAAAAGAATGGATTCTTGCCATTTGCAACAACATGGATAGATCTAGAGAATGTTATGCTAAGTGAAATATGTCAAACAGACAAAGACAAATACCACCAAGTGATTTCACTTATATGTGTAATCTAACAAAGAAAACCATCAAAAAACCAAACCAAACCAAAAGAAAACAGACTAATTGATACAGAGAACAAATTGGTGTTTGCCAGAGGGAACAGGGTAGGGAATGAACAGAATAGTTGAAGGAGATTAAGAGATACAAACTTCCAGTCATAAAATAAATAAGACATAGGGATGTAATGTACAGTATAGGGAATATAGTCAACTATAATGTAATAACTTTATATGGTGATAGATTAGTAGACTTACTGTGGTGATCACTTTGTAATGTAAATGTTGAGCTGTACAGCTGAAACTAATATAATATTGTATGTCAATTATACTTCAACAAACAAAGAAAATTCTTATGCTAAGCCAGGGTTTCTGAAAATCAGCACTACTAACATTTGGGGCTAACTTTTTATAGAGGTCTATCATGTGCATTATTGAATGTTTAACATATCTCCAAATCTACTCAATAGATGACAGTAGCAGCTTTCCCCCAAAACCCAAGTCTTGAACTTCAAAAATGTCTCTAGACATTGGTAATATCCCATAGGGTGCAAAATTGCTCTTAACTGACAATCACTGAACTAAGGGACTATTTGAACATCACCTACTTTACAAGTCCACGTCAGAGGTTTTGCACTTGATTTAGAATGTGGAGTGTGTCACATTAAATGTTCTCTTTTCAGTAGACACAAATTTTAAGAGTCCCATCTTAACATCCTCTTAGGCTGATTCTACATTTCTTCATCAGCAGCTACTTCCAGCGGTTTTTTAGAAGTCCAGGGATAGTTTAGTATCCTAAAGATTGTTGGCATGGGTGAGTGCTTCACTGGCTTGAACCTTAATGCGGCTCAGCCAGCAACCATGGGCCACCATAGATCTAACTTTGGCAGTAGAGCTGTCATGTAATACAAGGCTCAAGAATTGTTCAGTTTAGAAGGAATAGTATTTGTTTGAAGCTGAAATTTCAAAATGGCTCTGCAATGTGGACCATCCCCAGGGAGAATAAGCTCTTTTGCACTCACATAGCACACCCTAACACTGAGGATCTACTCTTTTTTTTAAATTTTTAATTTAAAAAAAAATTTTATTGGAGTATAGTTGCTTTACAATGTTGTGTTAGTTTCTGCTGTACAGCAAAGTGAATCAGTTTTATGTATACATATATCCCCTCTTTTTTTGATTTCCTTCCAAATTAGGTCACCACAGAACATTGAGTAGAGTTCCCTGTGCTATATAGTAGGTTCTCATTAGTTATCTATTTTATACATAGTAGTATATATATATATATGTCAATCCCATTCTCCCACTTCATCCCACCATCCCCTTTCTCCCTGGTATCCATACATCTGTTCTCTATGTCTGTCTATTTCTGCTTTGCAAATAAGTTCATCTGTATCACTTTTCTAGATTCCATATATGAGCAATATTATATGATACCTGTTTTTATTGCTTTACAATGTTGTGTTAGTTTCTGCTGTACAGCAAAGTGAATCAGTTTTATGTATACATATATCCCCTCTTTTTTTGATTTCCTTCCAAATTAGGTCACCACAGAACATTGAGTAGAGTTCCCTGTGCTATATAGTAGGTTCTCATTAGTTATCTATTTTATACATAGTAGTATATATATATATATGTCAATCCCATTCTCCCACTTCATCCCACCACCCCCTTTCTCCCTGGTATCCATACGTCTGTTCTCTATGTCTGTGTGTCTATTTCTGCTTTGCAAATAAGTTCATCTGTATCACTTTTCTAGATTCCATATATGAGCAATATTATATGATACCTGTTTTTGTCTTTCTGACTTATTTTACTCTGTATGACAGTCTCTAAGTCCACGTCTCTGCAATTGCATAATTTCGTTCCTTTTTTATGGCTGAGTAATATCCCACTGTATATATGTATCACATCTTCTTTATCTATTCTTCTTTTGATGGACATTTGGGTTGCTTCCATGTCCTGGCTATTTTAAATAGTGCTGCAGTGAACATTGGGGTGCATGTATCTTTTTGAATTATGGTTTTCTCCAGGTATATGCCCATGGGATTGTTGGGTCATATGGTAGAGGATCTACTCTTGTAGATACACTTATACATTGCCCAGTCATACATCAAAATGTAACTATGGTGTCAGAAAAACAAATTTGAGAATATTTGGAAGTAAATTCCCCCATACCTGTGTCTGTATCATAAAATTTATTCTTTAGACTTGTTGCAATAGTATTTAGAAGGGAGCAAGTTGGGGAAGAGAGGACAAGAGAAATATGACTGTACTATATTGCAACAGTATTAATATATATCTCTACATCTCTCACTATCTAAGTATAATGCTGATATCTAAAACCCATATGTATTTAATTCTAAATTATTGAAAAATATGATATGTATTACACATATTGATTGTGGGGAGTTAATATTTATGTGCAAAGCTGAGCTCGCAAACCCATGGCTCAGTAAAGAAATTACTTGTTAAAGGGTTTTTCTTGGTGAAACTAATATTGTATGTTAATATATTTAAAAGAATTCACATCTTAGTTGACTTTTTTTTTTTTTTTTTTCTGCAGTACGCGGGCCTTTCACTGTTGTGGCCTCTCCCGTTGCGGAGCACAGGCTCCGGACGTGCAGGCTCAGCAGCCATGGCTCACGGACCCAGCATCTCCACGGCATGTGGGATCTTCCCGGACCGGGGCACGAACCCGTGTCCCCTGCATCAGCAGGCGGACTCTCAACCACTGCGCCACCAGGGAAGCCCAGTTGACATTTCTTGATAACAATTCTTTAAAAATTTTGTGGTAGTTTGTGTTTTAATGGAACCTGACTATTGTTGATCTGAATCTTCATCCATTGTTTTAACTTATAAACATATTAATAGATAATTGTTAGAAAATGGCAAAATCATAACTTATAAAAATATAAGATGAAAATGTGTCAAACATTTTAACTCAATACTGAATGTGGAAACCATTAAAAACTGTTCAAAGGAAAATTCGAAGATTCATACCTACGTAGGAACCAAATTCAAAAATAAATTTGTGAAAAGATTCTTTAAAAGGTCTCTCCTCAGGGCAATAATCAATTGCATTTCACTGGACACAACTGCCATTTTATGAACAGGAATCATTTGCACTATTATCATTTTTCGATAACTTACAAAATTTCAAAATAGTTCAAAGACCATGAAAGATGTAGATTACTTGAATGGGTAATCTCAATATACCACCAATATTTTCTGCATTTTAAAGTTGTTCAAAATTTTTCCTGACATTTTCTAAGACTAAACATTATATTTATAATGTTATACTAATAACTTAATAATGATCTTGAATTTTTGCATTGATAATTTCTTAAATATAAGAAACAGAGTTCATTTAATCTCATTGCTCTCATGGAAATATAATACTCAATATTTTCATATAAATTTCAGCAAGTTATTTCATTACTTCGTTAAGGAAAGGCATACTGGAACATTATGACAGGCTGTTTGTCACTAGTAATTGTAAATGTAATACAAAATTTGAATGAAAATGAATTATTAAGGATGTATAAAATGCAAGTAGATTAACAGATAAAAAGAATCGATTCTTCACTCTAGTGATAAGAGAGCAAAATTTAATACTTTTAAATAGGCTAACAGGGCTTCCCTGGTGGCGCAGTGGTTGAGAGTCTGCCTGCCGATGCAGGGGACACGGGCTCATGCCCCGGTCCAGGAAGATCCCACATGCCATGGAGCGGCTGGGTCCATGAGCCATGGCCACTGAGCCTGCGTGCCCGGAGCCTGTGCTCCACAGTGGGAGAGGCCACAACAGTGAGAGGCCCGCGTACCACAAAAAAAAAAAAAAAAAAAAAAAAATAGGCTAACAAATTTTGTTTTCATGTTAAAATTTCGAATATTTTAAATTTTATAACATGTTATAATCAGTTTACATAAATTTTGGAAATTTTCTTCAAGTAATACAAAATAAATATAAGCAACTATGTGAAACTGAAATAATTGATGTCACATACCCATGAGGGTTTATGTGTTTCCTGAAGAGAACAAAAGACTGAGGCAAAATTAGTAAGAACTATTTAAGCTTAGATTTCTGTTCTTTTCAGGAAACACTCCAACATGTCTGAACATTAAAAGGACTTAGAGAAAGTGGCTTTATGTCTCATAGTGAAGAATGCACTGATGTCAAATCCTCGGGTCAGACGTTAAAAATATTACAATAGCAAAACAAATTTAGAATTGAATTTAGCCAAAAATAAAATTTATCTCACTGCACTCCCTATCAAGATCACTGCTGTACTGATTGTACAGTAATATATGCAATGAGGCCACCCCCTAGTGGTCAGATGCCGAAGCAACGTCTTAGCAGACTGTCTTACAGATGTACACAAATGTGAAAAAAGGAATTTAAAGCTAACAAAATATACAGAGTGATACATTGTAAAACAGTACCAGAGGTTAAAAAAAAAGAGACAGATTCTCAGCTTTGCCACTGCTTCCATTCCCTAAGCCATTCCCACTGGCTGACTGCACAGACGTGACTCTTCTGTGTATGTGTGTGTGTGGGGGTGCATAGTGTGTATCTCTCAGTGGTTACAGTGATTGTATACTTATACTTAATCTTTTGTTTCCTCAAATTTAGGTACTACCTAAATTTGAGTACTAAATTTGAGTACTACCTAGGTACTACCTCAAATTTAGGTAGTACTCAATTCCTGGTGTGAAATCTTTGGATAAAAATAAACCAAAAAACTTTCTGTATTATGTGTTATTTTGTACTTCACTTCATGCTAGAGCTATAGTTTAAATTTTTTTCCTGCTCTAAATTTGTTGCAGTCTTATGAGGTTCTTTTCTCTCTCCTTGGCCTTAATACTACCATTAAGTATTACTTAATACTACCTTCTTCCAGCACAAACCCACTTTCTTAGATACCTTCTGCAGAGAAAAGGTAAACAGGCACAGCTCTATCTGGGGTTTCCATACTGTTCTTAAATGTCAAAGAAAGACACAGTCCTGTGTATTGACTGTCTCCAGCTATGTGGTCTCTCCATGTTTTCCCTGGAAAGACCCATAACTGCTTTTGATGTCTTTTTCTATTTTTTTTTTTTTTTGAGGTACACGGGCCTCTCACTGTTGTGGCCTCTCCCGTTGCGGAGCACAGGCTCTGGACGCGCAGGCTCAGCGGCCATGGCTCACGGGCCCAGCTGCTCCGCGGCATGTGGGATCTTCCCGGACCGGGGCACGAACCCGTGTCCGCTGCATCGGCAGGTGGACTCTCAACCACGGCACCACCAGGGAAGCCCGGATGATGTCTTATTTTATTTGTGAGATATATTTCATATGTAAGATAGATAGACAAATACTACATATGTAAATGTATGTGTGTATATGTGTGAATATATATGTATCTGCTTTCTATCATTCAGAATTCCTCAGAATGGCAAATTGATAGTCTACATATTTCTCATGTTCTCAGTTTTATTTCCCTAATTCCAATTAGAACTTGAACCAATAACTAGAGCAAAACAAATGATATATAAATTTTCTGTCTAATCTGTCATGAAAAATTAATATACCATCAAAGTCAAAAGTTTGTTTTAATAATATAGTCTGGGGCTTCCCTGGTGGCGCAGTGGTTGAGAGTCCGCCTGCCGAAATGTATATAGTCTGCTTCTGTATCTTGATTAATAAATTAAACATAATTACCTTTATTCTGAAAATAATTTCCTTTAAATAATTATAAGACTATGTGATACACAGTATTTTAATGGAAAATAAATGAGATTATTTCCAAATACCCTAGAAGAGCAGCAAACATATAATAAATGTTAATTACACATTATTTTTAAAATATACTTTTAGGTATTTTTAAAATATACTTTTAGGTATGTTTTCTTTAATCACCTCTTCACACTATCTCAATTGTAATATTAGTCACCTGATAGGGGATTCTGACAGATGGGAAGTTGAATCAGAAAGAGTCTTTTTAAGGACTTAAAAAATTGTGATTAAAATATCCTGCTTTTGCACATTTTACAAAGACACTTGACCATGAGAACTCATGTTTAGGGAAATACTTAGGGATTGTATGAGTGAGAGCATTAGCTTTATTCCATTGATTATAAATACACTCCTATAAATCTGGTTTATAAGACAGAATAAAACTTGGTATATGTTTCATTATTTCATGCGACCTACTACACTACACAAGTTATGAAACCAGTTTTAGTTGCTGTGCTCTTAAAAATATTTGGATAAAGGTAGCAATGAAAGAAAATAAAATTAATAACATGAATAATGTATTTTATTATCTATTTTATAACAATTGATAGATAACAGTTATATTCAACATATGCCTTCATGTATTTCAGATAAAATGAAAGGTCACTGAGTAAAGATAATTTTAACAAAATCTCACAATAATTATCCCACAAACTGGTTCTTTACAAACTGCCAACTGGGATGCTCAGTTAAAACAAGAAAAATTTCATCTGAGGTCATCCTGCAGCAAGGCTATTGAAACTAGATTTTTTTTCCATAAAAATTAAGTTAAATAGTCTTGTCCCTAGGCACTTCACCAAGTCAATAAAATTAAGAGAATTGTATCACTAATTTTTAGTACTTTTCAATAAAAATTTGAATTATAAATAATGTTCTATAATATTTCTGTTTGATACTCGAAGCTTCAAGTTTTCAAATCTTCATGCAAACTACTGTTTGCCTCATTCTCTTGTAAGTTGTCATTTTTTTAAGATTGTTTAAGTTAGTCAATTAATGTTACTCTGCACCTGTATAACTGAAACAGTTCAATCATCCTACCTCAGCATTCTAAAAATAGGATAATTGCATATTTTAGCATATTTCTTTTTAAAAACCAATGAACCTCGGTATGGAATAAAAAACTTTTATTTTACATTATGATATTTAAAAAGAAAGCAAAAGTTTCAGTATTTAATCTCTTTTTTTCCTCCAGTATGATAGTGTTATTTGATTAGAAAGTTCAGATTTTCTTAGATCTTGTGAAACATGCAGTTTTGAAAACCAATGCTTGGTGGTAAATGACACATTTCATCCTGAAATCGGGTATTTTTTTTGTCTTAATTTTGATATTAACAAAAACGTCAATCACCAATCCAACATTTTGAAGTACTGGTTAGCGTTCAATTTTGTACACCCCTCCCCCATCCCAATTATGGCTCCTTTGATCCAAAGAATTCATCAGCTTTTATGGTAGTCTTCATTTATTTATAAAATAATGCTGATTCTTCAATGAGATATTTAATCATGTCATCCACATAAAACAGGAATTGAGGGAAAATTATTTTATGATTAATTCTTTATAAATAACAAAAATGAAACCTAAAATATAAAATGTAATGATTTTGAAAACCTTGAGATTTGACATCCTTATTAAAATTATTAATATGGTGCTTCACAATATCTGAAATTACTTCCAATTTTTTCTCAAGTGAATATTTAGGACCATCAGGAATGAAATCTTTCACAAAAGTTTCTCCAGGGAGGTTAGGCTTTAAATATTTTAAAATAATGAAAGAAATTATTTTTTTGTGTGTTTTTTCCCTAAAGCTTGATAATGTGATAGTATTTATTTTCATATATATTTTAGGGAATCATTGCATAGTTTACAAATTCTATTATTCTTTTTATTTTCCTGAAATAAACTTTGCATGATTTTTCTCAAATTTGGTCAGGTCAAGACCTTTATGTGGTGTCATGAGGTAGTAGTTGCTAGTGACTCTAAGAGTGAACTTGGGCCTTATATTTGAAATGTGTGAATTTATATCTTTTATCTACTCTCTGTGGTTGCATTTGCAAAGAAACAAAGGATTTTGATGGAGACTGGTAGGTATTGGAATTCTTCTAGGCATACTTGTGTGGAAACCTGAGATATATACTTATTTACATAAAGTTACGTCTGTTGTCTAAATCCTGAGCAACATTAAATAGTATCTGAGGATGTGAGGTCAGATAGAAATAATCTTACTTTTGGGACTTCCCTGGTGGTCCAGTGGTAAAGAATCCACCTTCCAATGCAGGGGACAAGGGTTGGATCCCTGGATGGGGAACTAAGATCTCACATGCTGCAGGGCAACTAAGCCTCCACGCTGCAACTACAGAGCCCTCATGATTTAACTGGTGAGAAGCCTGCACAACACAACTGGAGAAAAGCCTGTGCACTGCAATGAAGATCCTGTGTGTCGAAACTAAGACCCGACACAGACAAAAATAAATAAATAAATAAATAAATAAATAAATTGGGAAAAAAAGAAAGAAACTTACTTTAATAAATCTCCCATTTCTAGCTGTCAGACCCAGAATAAATACACACCTATGCAATATTCAAAATGTTCAATAGAAGGTATAACATGTTTGGAGAGCAAAAAACCAAATTTGGAAGGACCTTCAAGATGACAGTGGAGTAAGACATGGAGATCACCTTCCTCCCCACAAATACATCAAAAATACATCTACACGTGGAACAACTCCTACAGAACAACTACTGAATGCTGACAGAAGACTTGAGATTTCCCAAAAGGCAAGAAACTCCCCATGTACCTTGGTAGGGCAAAAGGAAAAAAAGAAAAAACAAATACAAAAGGATAGGGACGGGACCTGCACCTCTGGGAGGGAGCTGTGAAGAAGGAAAAGTTTCCACACACTAGAAAGTCCTTTCACTGGCAGAGACGAGGGGTTGGGGGGCGGGAAGCTTCAGAGCCATGGAGGAGAGCGCAGCAACAGGGGTGCAGAGGGCAAAGCAGAGAGATTCCCACACAGAGGATCGGTGCCAGTCAGCACTCACCAGACTGAGAGGCTTGTCTGCTCACCCGCCGGGGTGGGTGGGGGCTGCGAGCTGAGGCTCGGGCTTCAGAGGTCGGATCCTAGGGAGAGGACTGGGGTTGGTGGCGTGAACACAGCCTGCAGGGGGTTAGTGCCCCACAGCTAGCTGGGAGGGAGTCTGGGGAAAAGTCTGGAACTGCCTAAGAGTCAAGAGACCACTGTATCGGGGTGCATAAGGAGAAGAGATTCAGAGTACCACCTAAACGAGCTTCAGACATGGGCAAGAGCTATGGCTATCAGCATGGATACCAGAGACAGGTATGAAATGCTAACATTGCTGCTGGAACCACCAAGAATACTGTGTGCAAGCACAGGTCACTATCCACACCTCCCCTCCTGGGAGCCTGTGCAGCCTGCTACTGCCAGGGTCCCATGATCCAGGGACAACTTCCCCAGGAGAACACACAGCACACCTCAGGCTGTTGCAACATCACGCCGGCCTCTGCCACCACAGGCTTGCCCCGCATTCTGTACCCCTTCCTCTCCCTGGCCTGAGTGAGCCAGAGCCCCCTAATCAGCCGCTCCTGTCTGGGTGAAGAACAGATGCCAGAGGGCGACCTACATGCAGCGGTAGGGCCAAACCCAAAGCTGAAACCCAGGAGCTGTGAGGACAAAGAATAGAAAGGGAAGTTTCTCCATGCAGCCTCAGGAGCAGTGGATTAAATCCCCAAAAGCAATTTGATGTACCCTGCACCTGTGGAATACCTGACTAGACAACAAATCATCCCAAAATTGAGGCAGTGGACTTCAGGAACAACTATAGACTTGGGGTTTGCTGTATGCAACTGACTAGTTTCTGGTTTTTATGCTTATCTTAGTTTAGTTTTTAGTGCTTGTTATCATTGGTGGATTTGTTTATTAGTTTAGTTGCTCTTTTCTCTTTTTATTATTTTTAAAATTTAATTTTGATAATTAAAAATTTTTATTTTAATAAATTTATTTTATTATTGTTTTCTTTCTTTCTTTTTTTCTCCCTTTTCTTCTGAGCTGTGTGGCTGACAAGGTCTTGGTGCTCCAGCCAGGTGTCAGGCCTGAGCCTCTGAGGTGGGAGAGCCAAGATCAGGACATTGGACCACCAGAGACCTCCCAGCCCCACGTAATATCAATAGCAGAGAGTTCTCCCAGAGATCTCCATCGCAACAATAAGACACAGCTCCACTCAATGACGAGTAAGTTCCAGTGCTGGACACCCCATGTCAAACAACGAACAAGACAGGAACACAATCCCACCCTTTAGCAGAGAGGCTGCCTAAAATCATAATAAGGTCACAGACACCCCAAAACACACCACTGGATGTGGTCCTGCCCACAAGAAAGATAAGATCCAGCCTCATCCACCAGAACACAGGAACCAATCCCATCCACCAGGAAGCCTACACAACTCACTGAACCAACCTTACCCACTGGAGGCAGACACCAAAAACAACAAGATAAACAAACCTGCAGCCTGTGAAAAGGAGACACCAAACAAACTAAATTAAGCAAAATGAGAAGACAGATAAATATGCAGCAGATGAAGGAGCAAGGTAAAAACCCACCAGACCGAACAAATGAAGGGGAAATAGGCACTCTACCTGAAAAGTAATTCAGAGTAATGAAAGAGATGATCTAAAATCTTGAAAACAGAATGGAGAAAATATAAGAATCATTTAACAAGGACCTAGAAGAACTAAACAGCAAACAATGATGAACAACACAATAAATGAAATTAAAATTCTCTAGAAGGAATCAATAGCAGAATAATTGAGGCATAAGAATGTATAAGTGACCTGGAAGATAAAATAATGGAAATAACTACCGCAGAGCAGAATAAAGAAAAAAGAATGAAAAGAATTGAGGACAGTCTCAGAGACCTCTGGGACAACATTAAATGCACAAACATTAGAATTATAGGGGTCCCAGATGAAGAAGAGAAAAAGAAAGGGACTGAGAAAATATTTAAAGAGCTTATAGTTGAAAATTTCCCTAATATGGGAAAGGAAATAGGAAATCAAGTCCAGGAAGCACAGAGAGTCCCATACAGCATAAATCCAAGGAGAAACACAAGCAACTATATGCCAATAAAATGGACAACCTGGAAGAAATGGACTAATTCTTAGAAAAGCACAACCTTTGGAGAATGAATCAGGAAGAAATAGAAAATATAAACAGACCAATCACAAGTAATGAAATTGAAACAGTGATTAAAAATCTTCCAACAAACAAAAGCCCGGGACCAGATGCCTTAACAGGCAAATGCTATCGAACATTTAGAGAAGACCTAACACCTATCCTTCTCAAACTCTTCCAAAATATAGCAGAGGGAGGAACACTCCCAAACTCATTCTACGAGGCCACCATCACCCTGATACCAAAAGCAGACAAAGATGTCACAAAGAAAGAAAACTACAGGCCAATATCACTGATGAACATAGATGCAAAAATCTCAACAAAATACTAGCAAACAGAATCCAACAGCACATTAAAAGGATCATGCACCATGATCAAGTGTGGTTTATCCCCACTTAAATGCAAGGATTCCTCAATAAATGCAAATCAATCAATGTGATACACCATATTAACAAATCGAAGGAGAAAAACCATATGATCATCTCAATAGATGCAGAGAAAGCTTACAACAGAATTCAACACCCATTTATTATTAAAAAACTCTCCAGAAAGTAGGCATAGAGGGAACTTTCCTCAACATAATAAAGGCCATATATGACAAACCCATAGCCAACATCTTTCTCAATGGTGAAAAACTGAAACCATTTCCTCTAAGATCAGGAACAAGACAAGGTTGCCCACTCTCACCAATATTATTCAACATAATTTTGGAAGTTTTAGCCACAGCAATCAGAGAAGAAAAAGAAATAAAAGGAATTGAAATAGGAAAAAAAGAAGTAAAACTGTCACTGTTTGCAGATGACATGATACTGTACATAGGGAATACTAAAGGTGCTACCAGAAAACTACTAGAGCTAATAAATGAATTTGGTAGAGTAGAAGGATACAAACTTAATGCACAGAAATCTCTTGCGTCCCTATACAGTAATGATGAAAAATGTGAAAGAGAAATTAAGGAAACACTCTCATTTACCACTGCAACAAAAAGAATAAAATACCTAGGAATAAACCTGCCTAAGGAGGCAAAAGGCTTGTATTCAGAAAATTGTAAAACACTGATGAATTAAAGATGATGCAAACAGATGGAGAAATATACCATGTTCCTGGATTGGAAGAATCAACATTGTGAAAATGACTATACTACCCACAGCAATCTACAGATTCAGTGAAATCCCTATTAAACTACCAATGGCATTTTTCACACAACTAGAACAACAAATTCCACAATTTGTATGGAAATGCAAAAGACCCCAAAGAGCCAAATCAATCTTGAGAAAGAGAAATGGAGCTGGAGGAAACACACTCCCAGACTTCAGGCTATTCTACAAAGCTACAGTAATCAAGACAGTATGGTATTGGCACAGAAACCGAAATATAGATCAATGGAACAGGATAGAAAGCCCAGAGATAAACCCACACACATATAGACATCTGTTTTTGATAAAGGAGGCTAGAATATACAATAGAAAAAAGACAGCCTCTTCAATAAGTGGTGCAGGGAAAACTGGACAGGTACATGTAAAAAAAAGAAATTAGAACACTCCCTAACACCACACACACAAATAAATTCAAAATGGATTAAAGACATAAATGTAAGGCCAGACACTATAAAACTCTTAGAGGAAAACGTAGGCAGAACACGCTTTGACAGAAATCACAGCAAGATCCTTTTTGACCCACCTCCTAGAGAAATGGAAATAAAAACAAAAACAAATGGGACCTAATGAAACTTCAAAGCTTTTGCACAGCAAAGGAAACTATAAACAAGATGAAAAAACAACTCTCAGAATAGGAGAAAATATTTGCAAGCAAAGCAACTGACAAAGGATTAACCTCCAAAATATACAAGCAGCTCGTGCAGCTCAATATCAAATAAACAAACAATGCAATCCAAAAATGGGCAGAAGATCTAAATAGACATTTCTCCAAAGAAGATATACAGATGGCCAACAAACATATGAAAGGATGCTCAACATCACTAATCACTAGAGAAATGCAAAACAAAACTACAATAAGGTATCACCTCACACCAGTCAAAATGGCCATCAAGAAATCTACAAAAAATAAATGCTGGAGAGGGTGGGGAGAAAAGGGCACCCTCTTGCACTGTTGGTGGGAATGTAAATTGATACAGCCACTATGGAGAACAGTATGGAGGTTCCTTAAAAAACTAAAAGCAGAACTACCATACAACCCAGCAATCCCACTACTGGGCATATACCCTGAGGAAACCATAATTCAAATAGAGTTACGTACCACAATGTTCATTGCAGCTCTATTTATAATAGCCAGGACATGGAAGCAGCCTAAGTGCCCAGCGACAGATGAATGGATAAAGAAGATGTGGCACACATATACAATGGAATATTACTCAGCCATAAAAAGAAATGAAATTGACTTATTTGTTGTGAGATAGATGGAACTAGAGTCTGTAATACAGAGTGAAGCAAGTCAGAAAGAGAAAAACAAATACTGTATGCTAACATATATATATGAAATCTAAAAACAATAAATGGTTCTAATGAACCTAGGGGCAGGACAGTAATAAAGACGCAGTACAGAATGGACTTGAGGACATGGGGAGGGGGAAGGATAAGCTGGGATGAAGTGAGAGAGTGGCATGGACATATATACACTACCAAATGTAAAACAGATAGCTAGTGGGAAGCAGCCACATAGCACAGGGAGATCAGCTCAGTGCTTTGTGACTACCTAGAGGGGTGGGATAGGGAGGGTGGGAGGGAAGCTCAAGAGGGAGGGGATATGGGGATATATGTATACATATAGCTAATTCACTTTGTTATTCAGCATAAACTAACACAACATTGTAAAGCAATTATACTCCAATAAATATGTTAAAAAAGAAAGAAAACAAAACACTAAGTTGAAAAGATAGCTGCACCCACAGCAGCATTATTTACAATTGCTAAGACATGAAGGCAACCTAAGTGTTCATGGATAGATGAATGGATAAAGAAAATGTGGTACGTATCTATAATGAAATATTATGCAGCCATAAAAAAGAAGGAAACCCTGCCATTTGTGATAACACGGATGTATCTTGAGGGCATTGTGCTAAGTGAAAGGAGTCAGATAGAGAAATAATCTCACTTATATGTGGGAGCTAAAAATAAATAAACAAAACCAAATTCATGGAAAAAGATATCAGATTTGTGGTTACCTGAGGCAGGGGATGGTTTTGGGGGAATCGGATGAAGGTGGTTAAAAGGTTTACACATACAGTTATAAAATAACTAAGTATTGGGGACGTAATATAAAACATGATGACTACAGTTAACATTGCTGTGTGGTATATTTGATAGCTGCTAAGAGAGCAAATAGTAAAAGTCCTCACAAGGAAAAAACATTTTTTTATAACTCTATGAGGTGATGAGTGTTAACCAGACCTCTTTTGGTAATCATTTTGCAGTATATGTCTGTCAAGTCATTATGGTGTACCCCTTGAACTTATACAGTGTTATTAATTATATCTCAGTAAAACTGAAAAAAATAAAATAATTTTCAACCACATACAATTTTCCCTCAGTGTTCTGTGGTTTTTCTTTCAATTTTTCTCATTATTGTAGGATTATATCTCAGGTTTCTTCTGTAAAATACAAATTTGAGACTGTTCCTAGCCCTATCGAGCAGTCTGCTCATGTGTGCTTCGGCAACCCTTAGCTTCTCTTATCTTCTGCTATACAATCTAATGTGCACGCAGATCCCAACTCAGAATTATATGGGTAAAGGAATTTAGTAAAATTAAATTCCAGCTCCTCTCCCCACAGATAACAGCTTTTTCCTTTGGTAATTTGTTCTTCCCTTTAGGTTGCTCAAAAAGACATTGCCCCAGGATGGAATATATATATATATATATGTATGTGTATATATATGTATATATTTTTAAGAGTTTATTTCTTTAGACAGTTTGAGGTTTCTGTTTTAATTCTGTATCTTCAGCTTCTCTAGCAGCCACATTTAAAAATTTTAAGCCTGAAATCTGCTAAGAGAAGCTCTCACAGTAACTGATCCTGATGTTCTACAATCACATGAACACTGTACCTTTGGCATCCTCAAGTTTCAACAGGGCCTTAAGATAGCCACACACCCCTTCTCACCCTGTTCCCCACTTTAGACAGGTAAATAGAGGAAAATGACACAGGCAACAACAATAAACTCAGCATGAAAAATGAAAATATGCACAGGTTGTAAATGGGTCATCTTGGAAACTGAGGATTCTTAATATGAACACAACTCAGAGGCATTCCTTTATGCCAGCCCCTATTAGAAAAAGGACAAAAGACATAAAACGTTTAAATCATATTGAAATCACTATATAACTTTTGTCTTTGTCTTGGCTACATGTCAGTTTTCAAGTTCCCTCAATGGCCATATGTCTAATACCCAAACTTATGTCAAAATATATTAATAATTTAATTTTAAAAACTAGAAATAAAAGTTCATCTTACCTTAGGAACTTTATAAAAATGCGCACTTTTAGAGAGATAAAAGTACTTCACTTCATAAAGTAAATTTTTGTCTAGAGACTTGTAGTATGGGGCTGGGAGGGCAGCCCGAAGTTGCCATGTGTTTGAATATATATATAATACATACATGGCAGCGATATTTTATTTTAGGGCTGTAACCTACCTAGTTAAATATAAGTAAGAGGAGGCAGACTTGGTCCTAATTAATGAGGAATTCAGCCGACAGAACCAACATTCAACATCTCTCAGCAAATAATGTGTTAGCTACAGAAACTGGTAACCAGGAATTTCTGCTGGAAATGGGATGGAAAAATGTAAGCCAAGTAAACTCCTTGGGAATGAGAAAAATGCTCAATGATCAGGCCTGGGGCAAGGTCCAGGACTGCCATATTAAAGAGTCTTTTGATGGGGCAGCTCAGATGCTGGTCTATCATGGATGAGTCACTGAATCATTCTTCATGTAAGTTAAAATTTGTGCTGGAGACAGAGTTGAGAAAAATAGCTCCATGGTTGGCGAGTGGCTAAAAAAGAAGCAAGTCATAAATATTGTTTTTAAAGGTGAATGGAATATACACTGCCTTTGAACAATGTCTTTATAAATAGCTGATTCAGTGATATTGATAAAAGAAGAACTGTTAAGGAGGCCAAAAGAATCAGACTCTATAAAGAGGTAAAACAAGTAACTCCCTACACTGAATAATTCCAGAGGCCACAAAAGCCTCTACAAACTTTCATATTATCCTCCAAGTTTTCATTCATATATTTATCCAACATAAATTTATGGTATTTTTTTTTCCTTGTCAAACTGTAGAGTCCTAGAGTTGAGATGGGAAAGACAGTGTTTTATAGATGTTAAAAAAAAAAGGGAGATGTGAAAATCCCATCAGTCACATAGTCATAGAAATTTTGAAGTGTTTGTTGTTTTGGTTTGTTTTCTGTCTTTGTTTAGCACAGTGCTTGGAAATACTGTGGATTCTCAAGAAATCGTTGTAGAACTCTTACTTAGGGTAAATATAAAATCAGAATTCGGGAAGAGTAAGAAAGTACCAAGTGAATGTATTCCTTAGGGGTTGGGTGAATTTCATTGAGTCAAGGGCACATGTGAGGATAAGGAGGTTAAGTGCCAAATGCAAAACCTGCCTTCTCTGCAATATGATTAGGACGAGAAAATGTCAAGACCCCTTTGAAAGATCTGATATGCCCCTCTCATTATCCTGTTGCCTCCAGAAATACTCTCCTTGAGTATGAGACACACATAGCTCATCCTTTTGCTCTTCAAACTAGAATAGTCCCTTAGGTTGTCTCTGCATGGGTAAAACAGGAATCAAACTAAACATAAACATGTTTTTCTATCAATGAATTAAGGTTTTCAGACTAAATTGAAAAATGAAATTTTATCCAATTCATTCCCCAGCACATTCTTGTAGAAATGCAATTGGTATCATGAGTAAATGAGTCATGTTAAGAGAGGCCAGACATTAAGCATCTAGTACCGGAGGCCTTTCTGTGCCCTGCTCGGATAATGAAATCCTCTAAAAAAGCTATGATGTATTCTATGAAATGTTTTACCCTGTTTCATAAAATTCAGGATGTGATTCAAGGCAACCTGGAGAATTCAGTTTGGGATAATCTTAATGTTACAAAGCCTGCAATGACTGATTAGAAATTACGAGCTTTACTGATGTCACCTTTCAAATATCCTTCAGAATTCTTTCTGTAGATTAAGCTTGGTATGTTTATGGTATGCTCCATAAGAAAGAATGAAGATAAAGCATACATCTGACTTTCTGACTCTTTTATGAAAGGAATAAACCAGTAGGTGTAAAACTAGTGCTAGAATGAGGGGAGATCTTAACATCAAACACCGACACCAGAAAATCAGATATGAGTGCAAACAAGCTCTCTCTCCTAGACAGCACCAGCCTTCACTGGGGCAAGGAGAGCCTCTGCCTCTGCTTCATACCTTAGAGCTTCTCACCTTAATGTGAATACTTATACAACTGGTTGAAATTCAGATTCTGATTCAGTAGGTCTGGGGTCAATCTGAACTTCTGCATTTCTAGTAAAATCGTAGGTGAGGGTTTCCCAACCTCAGCACTATTAACGTTTTGGACCAGTTAATTTTTTTGTTTGGGGTCCTATCCTGTACAGTGTGGAACGTTTAGCACAATCCTTGGCCTCTACCCACTAGATGCCAGTAGCAATCCCCTGACCAGTCATGATAATCAAAAATACCTCCAGATATTGACAAATGTTTGCTAGAGAACAAAATCACCCCCAGTTGGGAATCACTGTCGCAGGGAATGCTGATGCTGGTAGTCTTGAGGAGGGAGATTTTTTAGAGGGCTCTGCTTGGGCTCCCCGCTAATTATGCATCTGCCCGCAGAGTGAGGAGTGTGTGGGGCCAGGAGCAGGACACATCCTGAGCCTATGCTCCCCTTCTCCACCAAGTTCTAGGTATCAAGAACGTGGAAGTGCCTGCTAAAATGATCCAGGCTTGTTTCTAAAATTTATGAGGCCTCTTTGCTGGATCTGTTTTCCCAGGGACTGAGCATGTCACAGATGTATATAACCTCAGACCTTCAGGAGGAGTAGCTAAAGGGAGACACACTGAGAGGTATGGACTGAGCTTGGACATGAGCCCAGGATGTCCACATGCATGCAGTCCAATCACAGTGCAGGCAAAAGTGAAAAGGAGAAGGAAAGGCTGTGGGAAAACTGCAGCATGGAAGCTAAGAAGGGATCCCCCTCATACTACCATGTTTTGGGGCAGAAACTGTTAAAAGTCTGAACATTTTGATGCAAGTTTGACTTTCTAGTTCATTACGAAGGCAGGCTTATCAAAGTATTTAATGATTTCTTTTGCTTGATTTATGACATTTAAATATGTCACAGATGAGCCTCCACGTATCTTCGCGACTCAGACCCAACAAATACTAGAGTTGGCCTAGTTTCAGGGCTGGGGGAGAATTCTGGATGTTCAACATCAAGATAAGGTCCCAATTATTTGGAAAAAGGAGAACCTCACTGTAGGAGAATGTTAGGTTGTTTAACATGGAAAATACGTATTAAGACTCATAAAATTTAGCACAAAACATAGAGTTTAACCTGTCACACACAGCCCCTTGTGAGTCTATCTGACTCAAAGACCATCTTCTTTGTACTATATTGGGCATGGCGCAACTTCTCTGTAAAGTGTCAGTTAATATTTTAACCTTTGAAGGCCAAATGTCTCTGTTGCAGCTACTCAACTCTGCTGTAGATTGAAAGCAGCCATAGATAGTACATAAAACAATGAGTGTGGCTTTCTTCCAATCAAACTTCCTTTACAGAAACTGACTAGTTTGCTAACCCCTGTGCTGTATTCCCCCTCAAGGAAAAGGGACACTCAAGTCAAATGTTGGTGAGGAATAACATTAAACATTAAGTGTTGGCAGACAACTTCTCAATGCATGTTAAAATCAAACCATACACTGCATGGAAGATACAGAGGAAAATACAACAATTTTTTGGTAACATATTTTATCTTCGTTTTGCGTACCTGGCCTCAGAATCTTGACTGTAATAGTATTTGTCTTTCACTTAGTATCCGTCTTTTGATTATGCTTATCTGTAATGATCATCCATAACTACTTAGTAAATGTTATCTCCCTTTGTTTACTTAGTGCATTTGCTATCTCCTTAGTTGAACTCTACATGCTCTGTGGGGTTAATTCTCTGCTTTTTATGCCCAATTTATGACTCTTATATGGCTGAGTAGGAGGTAGGTACTATGATCTCTTTCTGTTGGAAAGAAGTGAATTCTTAATTGCAATGTGAACTGAAAACTGATTCTCCTCTTGGGAAAAAATATGGATGGAACCCCATTTTTGATATAAAATTGATTATGTCTTTCCTGGAAGCTGCAGCTCATCATCAGGTAGACCACCAAGGCCCTTAACAATAATATAATCAGCATTCCCCCTTTTCTTCATTCTGTAACCACCTCTAGTTTCTTAATAATTCTTATACAAGGGCCTAAAGATATTGATTTGTCCATAGTAGGATATCTAAGATAGTGTCTTTTTAAAAATAGACTTATTTTTTGGTATAGTTTTAGGTTCCCAGCTAATTGAGACAAAAGTACAGAGACGTCTCATATACACTTTACCCAATCATAGCCTCTCCCATTACCAATATCCCCCACCAGAGTGCTACATTTGTTACAACTGATGAAGAGAGCGTCTTTTTGCCTTAAGACATCCATATGCAACCACACAACCATGACTTATCCAGGAAGACAAAACATTAATTAAAAATTGAAAATGAGGACTGTGTTCTCATTCCCTATCCTTTACTTGCAATATGCGTGAGGTTCTGGTATGGGGAAGGAGGCAAGCTGATAAAACATTTGCAAATCAGTGAAAATGTTTTCAGGTTGAAATATTCAAAAACACATCTGTAAGGCCAAGAGGAAATGTATTATACAGAGTACACGGAGAAAAGTACCCTCTAGATAGAAAACCAAGGTTCCTTGCTCATTTCTACCTAAAACAGCTTTAAGGTCTTCATTCTTCTTTTTCTGTAGTTAATATATTTCCAAAACTCTGCAATTATCACACATGAGTAAATCAGTGAAAATGTGCTGTGCTTTCTACAGTACTTCTCAGCCTATCCTTGATAATAGTAATGGTGATGGACAGGAGTTTTATTTCTGGAAGCACAGTCACCACGTAAAACCAAATTATTAGATTTCAGGGCCAAAAAGAACATTTTGTTGGATGTAATGGTTATAAATCATTCCTCTCTAGAATACTCGAAGTTGTGGCTTTTAGCAAAGAAATATATCAAATGTAGTTTAATATTGATTTTTTTTCGCTTTGGAAATGCATTTCAACCAAGAGGACCCCAAAGCTTATCAAATCTACATGTAATTCTTATGCAGGCTACAGTTACACTTCCCCCCTTATTTCACTGAGTAATGTTTGTGACAGTTCATTCAATTTATTCTCCCAAATCTGACTTGCTATTTATAGAACTGCATCATGAGAGACTGTGGACTCAAATTTATTGAGAACATCAGTCTGTGTACTGAAAAGGGGTGAATGATCCCCTGAATGAAAGTGGCACCCCTCAGCTCCCTCATGAAACTCCTTCCCAGAAGAAGTGTCATATAAGTACGTTACCATATTTTGTCGTGTGTGGTCCTCATCACTCAAGCTGTAATTAACTGGACTAGGTTTAAATGCCTGGACAAAAAATAACCCACCAATATGCTGTATAGTTGTCTTATTGGATTTTGTTTTAAGATAGAAAGAGGTATTAAATCTAATTATATATACATGTCAAATGGAAATGAATAAGCATAAGCCTTAAAGTAGAATAAACTTTATATTAACTACCTTCCATGGAACTTTCCACATAATGTTCATAAGCAAGAAAAATGATTTCCATCATAGCACAAATATGGGAAATGCTGAGTTAAATTAAGTTGAATGGACTTCTTTATTACAAAGTTTCTCAGAATGTTTAAAATATACATATGAAGTGTGTATCTCTATGAAAAGTAATACCCAAGATTTTGGCTGTAGGTCCTCGGTTGTTTTTTAAATGAGTTTGTTAACATAGCATAGAACACTAGATTTACACGAATACAGTTCAGAAAATGCTGAAATAGAAGAATATGAAAGAGAAGGGGATTTCAAAAACAATGCCAGATTCACTGAATCCTTCATACTGGTGGAAGAGTAGAGTTGACTAAAATAGGGAGCAGTGGCTGCAGGCTGTGGGAGCATAACAATGTACTTTATCACTACACTATTGCCCTGCATAAACTATCTTGAAGGATACTGAATTGTGCCTCATTTTTATGAAGATTTGCTTTGAAATTTTGGAATTCTCTCTCACTGTTCTATTATTCTTATAAAAACACTCATCAAGTGGATATATTAGATCAATATAGAGCAATTCATCTAGTTCAAAGTTTCAACTGAGGATAGATTCCTTTTGCTCTAATTGAGTAAACATTTGAATGGAGACCTGCACAGGATATAGATAAAACAGTTACAAGCCTGATTGTTGCTTCCTGCCTGAGCCATAGGGTAAAGAGGCAGGAGGCTCCTAGACAGTAATGCTTGAGGACTGGAGCATTCCTACTCCAAGTAGAGAAGGAGGTAGAGATACTCAAGCCATATTCTGGTAGTCTTTGTGGCCAGCAAACCAGGGTCTTCCATTAGGCTTAGCTGAATGTCAGAGAATACTTACTGTCTATCATTATTTATTTCTTCCTTCTAAGAGAATCCTCATCAACACCACCACCACCACTAACATCACAGAATTATTGGAAGTGGCAATGTGCCCAATTGAAAAGCATTGTTTCACAGTTTTCTTTGTAGATGTATGTGGACAGTGAGTTATTAATACAAGCAGAAGTGGGGGGAGTCTTAGAAAGCCCTTTTTGTCCTTCCACTTTTTCTTTTCCCTGTTACCTAGAATGTGGGTGCTTAAATGTCAGCACACATATTGAGATCAGGAGAGAAAGGCCAACTGGTTGCACCAACCACAGATGTGACATGTTTCAGTAGGTGCTGAACCAAAGCCAGAATTCACCTAATTCTGGATTTCTGGTTGAACAAAGGGAGTGAACTCTTAGATGAAGATTACACTCTTCATATGATCAGTTTACTTTTAATTGTGTGTTTTGAGGGCTCTGTTTATAACTGCCCAACCCAGTTCATTACCAACTTATACAAGAGAGGACAGATGATTTCACCAGGTACAACAGAAAGGCAAAGACTAGAGACCTGACATGTTAACCCAGACTGCTCCAAATGGCCATAAGGCATTCAGGTTTCTGACAATAAATAAATTTAATCTTTTCTCCTAAATAGAGTGGCCAGGCATTTAAGAGTTATTGGGCTACCTAAGCACAGGAAACATATTTTAAAGTATATAGCTAAAAGTCCATCACATCCTCAATTCAAACGCAGCTTTTTTACCTGGGTCCAAACTACTGCATTATAGTCAGTTTTCATCAGCCAATTTTATATTTAAGGCTTACAGGATCCTGCTATTTGAAGATATAACTTTATAATGGAAGAGAAAATTTCTTCTTCTGAAGTAGCATTTGTTTTCAGGACCCAAGTACAAAAATCAAGTCCCAGAGACTCATGCCAGTACTAGGAAGATCCTGAATGTGTTAAGATCCATGCAACTTATTATATACACTAACATCTTAATTAATCACAAATTTATATACTCTAGCAATCTAACACCTTTGTGAAGAATAAATTCAAAAACAAAAAAAGCTGTCTTAGAACAAGCGAGGACAAGATATTTAAGGAGATTTGGATACAACACACAGGATAAGAGTTTGCATGGATATAATATTGACCCTAATTCTGTAATACATGTCTATAGCTGTAACTAGCTATCTATTGATATAAGTATTGATATACTGATATGTATTTGCAATCAGTATGTTGCAGAAACTTGAGTTTTCAGATGCAATTCCGAAAGCCATTTATTTTTGTCATCCACTGTCACTTTAAAATTTATTCTGAGGTGGTAATATCCTCTTTGCCATTGGTTTAAAACACTAGCAGATCCTCATACCTTTTCTTGTCATAAATAGAAATACTAGAAAGCTATGGTTCAATTTAACTAACAACTCTTAGTCTTGATTATGAAAATTAGAGTACATTAAGCATCTCCTTAATTTTTCTTCAAAGGTGAGATCACTGAGCCAGACTTCCCAGCTACAACCTAAGTTTATGATTCTCATTTGCTCTAGACCTCCTTGGTTCTGGAGTAGCGGAAGGAAAGCAGGGTAAGCCAGGCAGCCCTTCTTCCTTGTCTGCTTGTCTTTGCATTCTTTTGGCTTTGTGGTTAATTAGGAAAGAAACACACTTACATGGGAACATTCTTGGTATCTCTGGAGAATGCTGTGTGAGTGCCACTGATTTTGACACCCAGACTAACTCTATCTCAACAGGCTGCTTCTGTTGTCACCTTTGACTCTGGCTTCTGGTACCTTACTGCTTGTGGACTATCTCTTTTATTTTTAAAAATTTTACTAATTTTTAAAATTGAAGTATATTTGATTTATGATGTTTCGGGTGTTCAGCAAAGTGATTCAAATATATATGTATATTCATTTATATATTCTTTTTCAGATTCTTTTCCATTATAGGTTATTACAAGATATTGAATATAGTTCCCTGTGCTATTCAGTAAGTCCTTGTCGTTTATCTGTTTTATATATAGTAGTTTGCATCTGTTAATTCCAAATTCTTAATTTATCCTGACCCCCCCTTCCCCTTTGGCAATGATAATTTTGTTTTCTATGTCTGTCTTTTTCTG
This sequence comes from Neophocaena asiaeorientalis asiaeorientalis, assembly GCF_003031525.2. NCBI lineage: Eukaryota > Metazoa > Chordata > Mammalia > Artiodactyla > Phocoenidae > Neophocaena > Neophocaena asiaeorientalis. Next base: position 166,365 of record NW_020172476.1, read on the forward strand.
TTTTGTTAATAAGTTCATTTGTATCATTTTTTTTTAGATTTCACATATAAGTGATATCATATGATATTTGTCTTTGACTTACTTCACTTAGTATGGTAATCTCTAGGTCCATCCATATTGCTGCAAATGCCATTATTTTTTTATTCTTTTTATGGCTGAGTAACATTCCTTATGCATATGTATATATGTCAGAGGACATTGTTAATAAGTTCATTTGTATCATTTTTTTTTAGATTTCACATATAAGTGATATCATATGAGATTTGTCTTTGACTTACTTCACTTAGTATGGTAATCTCTAGGTCCATCCATGTTGCTGCAAATGCCATTATTTCATTCTTTTATGGCTGAGTAACATTCCTTATGCATATGTATATATGTCAGAGGACATGTCAGAGGACATATGTATATATGTCAGAGGACATTTAGGTTGCTTCCATATCTTGGCTACTGTAAATAGTCCTGCTATGAACATCAGGGTGCATGTATCTTTTTGAATTATGGTTTTCTCCAGGTACATGCCCAGTGGTGGGATTGCTGGATCATATGGTAACTCCATTTTTAATTTTTTAAGGAACTTCCATACTGTTCTCCATAGTGGCTGCACCAATTTACACTCCCACCGACAGTGTAGGTGGGTTCCTTTTTTTCCACATCCTCTCCAGCGTTTATTATTTGTAAACTTTTTGATGATATGGACACTCTGACCTGTGTGAGGTGGTACGCAATTCTGTAATGATTAGCAATGTTGAGCAGCTTTTCATGTGCCTGTTTGCTATCTGTATGACTTCTTTGGAGGAATGTCTATTTAAATCATCTGCCCATTTTTTGATTGGGTTGTTTTATTTTTGATATTGAACTGCATGAGCTGTTTGTAAATTTTGGAGATTAATCCCTTGTCAGTTTCATCACTTGCAAATATTTTCCCCCATTCTGTGGGTTGTCATTTTGTTTATGGTTTCTTTTGCTGTGCAGAAGCTTTTGAGTTTAATTAGGTCTCATTTGTTTATTTTTGTTTTTATTTCCATTACTCTAGGAGACAGATTGAAAAAGATATTGCTGTGATTTATATCAAAGAGTGTTCTTCCTGTGTTTTCCTCTAGGAATTTTACAGTATCTGGTCTTACATTTAGGTCTTTAATCCATTTTGAGTTTATTTTTGTATATGGTGTTAGAGAATGTTCTAATCTTATTCTTTTATGTTTAGCTGTCCAGTTTTCCCAGCACCACTTACTGAAGACAGTATTGTATAATCTGAAGGCTCCATTGCATAATCTTGCCTCCTCTGTCATAGATTAATTGACCATAAGTGTGTGGGTTTATTTCTGGGCTTTCTATCCTGTTCCATTCATCTATGTGTTTTTGTGCCAGTACCATACTGGTTTGATTACCGTAGGGTGGTAGTATAGTCTGAAGTCAGGGAGCCTGATTCCTCCAGCTCCATTTTGCTTGCTCAAGATTCCTTTGGCTATTCAGGGTCTTTTGTGTTTCCATACAAGTTAAAATTTTTTTTTGTTCTAGTTCTGTGAAAAATGTCATTGGTATGTTGATAGGGATTGCATCAAATCTGTAGATTGTCTGGGATAGTATGGCCATTTCCATTTATGGTAAAGATGCTCCAGAAAGTGGGCATAGAGGGAATATAACCTCAACAAAATAAACCCTGTATATGACAAACCCACAGCTAACATCATACTAAACAGTGAAAAGCTGAAAGCATTTCCTCTAAGATCATGAATAAGACAAGGATATCCACTCTTGCCACTTTTATTCAACATTGTCTTGGAAGTCCTAGCCACAGCAGAGAAGAAAAAGAAACAAAAGGAATCCAAATTGGAGAGGAAGAAGTAAAACTGTCACTATTTGCACAAGATATGATACTGCAGGTAGAAAATCCTAAAGATGCCACCTGCAAACTACTAGAGGTTATCAGTGATTTCAGAAAAGCTGCAGGATACAAAATTAATATATAGAAATCTGTTGCATTTCTATACACTGACAACGAAACATCAGAAAGAAAAATCAAGGAAACAATCCCATTTATCATCGCATTAAAAAGAATAAAATACCTAGGAATAAACCTACCTAATGAGGCAAAAACCTGTACTCTAAAAACTATAAGATTCTGATGAGAGAAATCAAAGGCCACACAAACAGATGGAAAGATATACCATGTTCTTGGATTGGACTGTCTCTTTTAAAAGCCCCCATATTTTATAGCAGAAGCCCTGTTAGACAAGTTTCCTCTGAAATGGAATTTTGCAGTTTGCCTACCACTGATTCTATGTTTGGTCTCCAAGATTCATGTCACTGAACACACTACTGGAGGGGAATGCAATTAGTTCTCCCTAAACAATCCTTCACTTTGCCTCAGGAAAATAGCCATCCTCCAGCTTTAGAATCCTCAGACAAGTGTATTATGTTCATTGAAATAGCATATGTAAAAATAAGAAATATGTGAAAGAATAGGAAATATGCACAAATGTGAACAGTTGGTTAACTGGTCTTAGTCTTGGTTTCATGGAAGCTTTAACTGCTTTTCTTTATACTTTTCAAAAACTTTTATGTGAATGCTGACAAAGATTCTCTCCTTGACAAAATTAGCCAGGGTCCTCTGAGCCCTCTTCTCAATTAGGCCTTAATCTTAGCCCATAAAGACTTGAGCAAATACTAACATAGACTCTAACAGCTCAAGGCCAAATCCCCGGGATAATCCTAGTCTCCTAAAAGTGCCTGCCTGGGAAAACTCAAGGCTGCCAAAAGAATATACTCTTTTCTCCAGCCACCACCTGAAGATAGGGTTCTGTCTTCCAGCCTCTGTGAGAGGGTAGTAGCCTAAATTTGATAAGCGACAGTTAACACACCAAAATGGCTTTCACATGGACGGACCACTCCTTTCCACTTTTTGTACCTTTTTACTTCCCTGAATCTACTGAGCCCCTGCTTCAGCCTCCTCCTTATTCCCTCATTTGTTCTTTAAAATGTCCAGTTACCTATGTATAAAGCAAAGCTGAGCTCAGTTCATGCTGTACTTTTCTCTTTTGCAGTAGTGTATTACTGATTAAAATACATCCTTACCACTTTTTTCTTTTTTTTTGCGGTACGCGGGCCTCTCACTGTTGTGGCCTCTCTTGTTGCGTAGCACAGGCTCCGGACACGCAGACTCAGCGGCCATGGCTCACGGGCCTAGCTGCTCCGCAGCATGTGGGATCTTCCCGGACCGGGGCACGAACCTGTGTCCCCTGCATCAGCAGGCGGACTCTCAACCACTGCGCCACCAGGGAAGCCCCTGTCCTTACCACTTTAACTGGTGCCTGGCTTTATCTTTGCCAGCACACATTACATTTAAAACAATAAAAAAACTTAAGAACTGATACAAAATATAATGCACATGACAGTTAACTCAAATTTTTAACTAGATAATGCTAGTTCATTTGTAAAAGATTTCAAAGAATGCCCTAGAGAGTGAAAGGAAATCAGCAAATGAGCTTAGATGAGAAGCAAAAATCTGAGTTTGCAGAAGCATTTTTAGGCCAAATGCATGCTCGAAAGTCCAGAGATGAAAAAGAAGACAAATCACACCCAAATATCTAGAAGGTCATAGAGAAATAAAGAAAAAGCCAGTATGTCTAACTTATTTACATAGGTATTGTCTTTATACTTTAGTACATTATACATTATCTGGCATGAGAGTCAGGTTTAAGAACTATACTTTTAATGAATAAGTAAATCACAGAGAAGAATATTTATTTATTCACTATGAGAAAAAGAAGATAATCATAGCCTTCTTTATCAAAACATAAATATTTTCTTATATCTGTGAATATCTGCCTATAGTAGCGTCAATTACTATATTTTCTATACAGACACACATAACAAATTCTATAGATAATATAGGTATATTAAAGAAATATGTTCCCTCACAAAAGATGCTGAGATAAAGAATGTCCTACTCAAAAGTAAGAACTTACTAATATATATGGTAGGAAAAATGGAGAGATAAAATTGTAGAACATATTTTCATTAATAAAGCTTATTTTATTTATATAAATGAATAACATTAAAAATTTAAACATTGAATATGTAAAAATCATAAAATATTTATTAATAAAATGAATATATGATCATTAATCTTTTTATATATTACATATATACCTATATTTTAAATTGTAGTGGTAAATATATACATAGGGAAAATAAGTTATATATTCATATATAAATTAAATACATATGTATTATGTCATATATATAATACCTGAATAAATAATAGATATAGGTATGTAAAGAATCAAGATTTATAAACAGAATGAAAAAATCTTTGCATGTATGTATATATACACACATATACATGTATTCTCAAAAATTTACATAAAATAAGGTAAAGTGATTTCAGTGATAAATAATAAAAGGCAATAAACTATAAATTGGTTATGGTATGGAAAATATAAAGGCTTAAACCTTTCAAAGAGAATTATTCAGAATGTGAGTAGAATAATATAAACTTCAAGGAAAGCCTGTGAAGATGTGTGTAAAATAGAAGAATAGGGTGGAGAACAGTGAGAGAGTGCCTGCTGTGTGATTCCTGTGTGCTGTGTACATGCCATTGATCAGCACTGGCAGGCCATTGATTTGCCCTGCTTCCTGAGAGTTGATGATATTGTTCAGATTCACCCAACCTATGGAATAGTGAAAGCCACCTGGCTCTTTCAGTGCCATAAACTCTTATCTCTGGCTTCTCAGGCAACAGTTCTAACCAACTGAGGTTAATCTCAAGGACAACATGCTCCATCAGTCAGGAATTTAATTCACAAGTAAACAGGAAACAATGGAAGAGAGTTAGAGGATGGATTCAGCAGCTATCCCATCTGTTATCCCTGGAATACTGTTTTATTTTGCTTTGCCTTCTCTGTCTAGGTAGGTCCCTTTATGTATGATTTCCAGAGCCTATGTTTTAGGCTTAGCTTATGTTTCATGATAAAATTCTGAGACCCTAAGAATATGCCTATATAATATAAATGCCCACCAAATATTTTCTACATAGTTGTAGTACATATTGGGGGGTAGGGGAAATATATGGGGCTTCTGTTTTTCAGTTCCAAGTTGCAGAGAGGCTATTCAGGGGATAATGATAGCTCTGCATGTTAAAGATGACCTACAGTAATGAAGTAAAAGGGAACCCTCGTGCACTGTTGGTGGGAATGTAAATTGATACAGCCACTATGGAGAACAGTATGGAGGTTCCTTAAAAAACTAAAAATAGAACTACCATATGACCCAGCATTCCCACTACTGGGCATATACCCTGAGAAAACCATGATTCAAAAAGAGACATGTACCACAATGTTCATTGCAGCACTATTTACAATAGCCAGGACATGGAAGCAACCCAGGTGGCTACCAACAGATGAATGGATAAAGAAGATGTGGCATATATATATATATATACATATATATATATATATATATATATAAAATGGAATATTACTCAGCCATAAAAAGAAATGAAATTGACTTATTTGAAGTGAGGTAAATGGAACTAGAATCTGTCATACAGAGTGAAGTAAGTCAGAAAGAGAAAAACAAGTACCGTATGCTAACACAGATATATGCAATATAAAAACAATAAATGGTTCTGATGAACTTAGGGGCAAGACAGGAATAAAGACGCAGATGCAGAGAATGGAACTGAGGACACGGGGAGGGGGAAGGGTAAGCTGGGACGAAGTAGGAGAGTAGCATTGGCATATATACTCTACCAAATCTAAAATAGGTAGCTAGTGGGAAGCAGCTGCATACACAGAGAGATCAGCTCGGTGCTTTGTGAACGCCTAGAGGGGTGGGATAGGGAGAGTGGGAGGGAGGCACAAGAGGGAGGGGATATGGGTATATACATATACATATAGCTGATTCACTTAGTTATACAGCAGAAACTAACACAACATTGCAAAGTAATTATACTCCAATAGAGATGTTAAAAAAAAAAGAACAGCCACTACCATGTGGAAAAAAAAAATCAGATTTGAATGGCAATTAAACATTTTAAATAATTTACCTGAAAATTTTTTAAAAATTAAAAGAAAAAAACCAAAAATTTTCTGGCACTTCCTATTGAAGATCTAAGATGTATTGCTGATTGCATCTTTCTCTTTAAACAGTTCTTAAAATCATTTTCCTTTTTCAGACTACTTATGAGAAATTATCTTTGTACTTTCAAATGCTTTCAAATCAGTTTTCTGATTATCATCACATCAGTCTGTGAGCTGGGTAAGGCTGATATAACCCTCATTTAACTCATGTGGAAAATAAAGTCTACAGATTTTAAGGTGGATATCTCATGATCTAATAGCAGAGCTGTGACAATGAACCAGATATCCTATTCCAAGTCCTACTTTATTTTTATTTTACCCAAACACATTGATGTTACATAGTGGAGATTCATTCTCTCCTTACTGTTATTTTGTTAGATGAGAAAATTTGTTAAAAGCCAGGTATTTATTGGAAACAATCTGGAGAGTTGTATCTCCTATAATGACAAAACCACCTTAGAATAAAGCTTTCTGTTCTCCAAGGAAGTATTCAAGAGAGATTTGAGATCCAAAATATAGTTTAGTGAATTCCATTAAAAAAACCCTCAAATCCGTTTAAAAGAGTTTATTGGAAATCCACACCCAACTATGAAATCTATGTTCAAGGAAAATAAATGAAATTTTAAAAATACCTTAAAGATCACTTTAAAACTATCTTTCATTCACAGAAGCTTGGAACATTTTTGTAATTTTCCCCTTCTGCTATTTTAGTTATAGGATCTCCTGAAAATTTCTTTCCTGGGTGTGAAATTTAATTTAAGCTGTATACTAATGCTGCTCTTATTAATAAAAATAATTCAGAGACCTGATTCTGTCACATACTGTCACATTGTCCCTGACTCAAAGTTTCTCTTAGTTTCCAGAAGAAAAGCTAATACAAACATAAAAATTAATTTTCATTGATCTTAATATTCCAGCAAAAGTTTTCAAAGTTAAAGGGTTCTTTCAGTATACGATTTGGTATAGTAAAATTATCTTTGCCTCTATATAATATCTATTTTCCTGAAAGCATATATATATATTTAGCTTCATATACAGATAATAAAATATAGTTGGCCCAAAAGTAGGGGGAATCTCAATTATTGTTCACGTGTTTGAATTGACTTGAACAAAAGAATCATTTTAAAGGCACTAGTCACTTATTAATGGAACCCTGCTGTGAATTCTTTTGTGTTATGAATAATCCCTTCCATAATGCAAAGGTTCATTCCCTAATTCACATGTGTAATCAGCTTTCATTAACTGAAGCACAGCTATACAGGCATGACCTTATCTTTGTAACAGCTGTCAAATAAAAAAATAAATGCTCATTTGCAGTAAGTTTAATTCTATCCCTTCTGGTCCAAGTGCAGAGGTGCACACTTGCCAAAGGATAGCTCTTCACAATGTGTCAGACAGGTAAACTTCTGGGAAATAGCAGTGTCAGACAGATCAGCCTCCTACGAAGTTATCAGCAGACAGGGCTCTTTTTGAAAGTCTAGAATCACCAAACTGCAAATGCAAATGGATTACAATCACTGCCTGCAGTCTTTGGAGAAGAATTGTTTTGTCGTGGGCTTTTTCTTTTTCCATTTATATAAGGAGACAATCACTGTCAATGTCATCACCATGAAATATGAATGACAGTGACGTGTGAATAGTGAGATGAGCGCACCAAAGACAGTCAGAGTGGGGGTTCTGAGGGAGGGGCAGTTTGGAGGTGAGACGCAGCTGAAAGTGACAGGTTTCAGCAAAAAATAGATCAATGGAATGAGAAGAAAGGAGAGACCCTATGGTTTACAATTTAAGAAGAGCTAACAATGCATAGAGAATAGCCTTAGAGGAAGAATAAACAGCTCTGTCTTGACATTATAAAGCAATAAATGCATATATGTCATTTACCCGAGGCCATTATTTATATAAGCTTAAAAAATAATAACAACCAAACTGTAATACCTGGTATTATTTAAAAAACAGTTTTAAAAATAAAAGTGTATATTTCTCTCTATTGTGTTTTGCATGTCCTATAAGAATAGAAGTCTTGATCCTTTAAGAAATTTGGTCTTCGTAGACTGATGTGGAACAGTAGGAAGCAGACAGTTCCTATTAAAGTAATTGATTCTATTATGAAATGGAAATAATGGCTTCAAGGAGCACGGAGCTGGACAGGTATAGACGTGTAGAAAATCATGAAATGACTTCATTCTGGCTGGGAAAAGCTTATCACCGAAAAAAAAAGAAAATCTTGATCTTTCTTTCTCCTCTTTCTCTCTCTCCATTCCCACCCTCTTTTCCCTTGAACATGAAGATGTATAGAGCAAAATGTCACTATTTAATGTCAAAAAGACAGATTAGCACTGGATACTTAGATATACAGTTTATCACAATGAAAAGATCACATTTTATATGTGGAAGATACTTCAAAGGTTATTTAGTTCACTACTGTAGTTTCAAGATGAGGAAACGATGGCCCAGGAAATAGAAATGAGATGTTGTGTCTTATCAGTAGTATGCAATCAAAGCATATAGGATTGAGGTATTTGTCATTCTAGAAGCCTAAGTATATTTTAAAATTTATAATCTTTAGATAAATATTTGTTACATTGTGTGTTAGTTTACTTATCTGGTCTTTCTAGCCAACTTGTCAGCCCAAACTGCTGAAATGGGCTGAAATGTATACTGTGAACCAGCAAACTGAAGTCTGGGTCCATTGAAAGAGTAAAATGTTGCTTCCATGTCCTGGCTATAGTAAACAGAGATGCAATGAACATTGTGGTACATGTCTCTTTTTGAATTATGGTTTTCTCAGGGTATAGGCCCAGTAGTGGGATTGCTCGGCCGTATGGTAGTTCTATTTTTAGTTTTTTGAGGAACCTCCATACTGTTCTCCATAGTGGCTATATTAATTCACATTCCCACCAAGAGAGCAAGAGGGTTCCCTTTTCTCCACAATCTCTCCAGCATTTATTGTTTGTAGATTTTGTGATGGCCATTCAGACCGGTGTGAGGTGATACCTCATTGTAGTTTTGATTTGCACTTCTCTAATGATTTAGTAATGTTGAGCATCCTTTGAGCATCCTTTCATGTGTTTGTTGGCCATCTGTATATCTTCTTTGGAGAAATGTCTATTTAGGTCTTCTGCCCATTTTTTGATCGGGTTGTTTGTTTTTTTGATATTGAGCTTCATGAGCTGCTTGTATATTTTGGAGATTGTTCCCTCCTCAGTTGCTTTGAGGCAAATATTTTCTCCAATTCTGAGGGTTGCCTTTTCATCTTGTTTATGGTTTCCATTGCTGTGCAAAAGCTTTTAAGTTTCATTAGGTCCCACTTGTTTATTTGTTTTTATTTCTATTTCTCTAGGAGGTGGGTCAAAAGGATCTTGCTGTGATTTATGACAAATAGTGTTCTGCCTATGTTTTCCTCTAAGAGTTTTATAGTGTCTGGCCTTACATTTACGTCTTTAATTCATTTTGAGTTTATTTTTGTGTATGGTGTTAGGAAGTGTTCTAATTTCATTCTTTTATATGTAGCTGTCCAGTTTTCCCAGCACCACTTATTGAAGAGGCTGTTTTTTCTCCATTGTATATTCTTGCCTCCTTTATCAAAGATAAGGTGACCATACGTGCATGGGTTTATCTCTGGGCTTTCTATCCTGTTCCATTGATCTATATTTCGGTTTTTGTGCCAGTGCCATACTGTCTTGATTAGTGTAGCTTTTTAGTATAGTGTGAAGTCTGGGAGCCTGAGTCCTCCAGCTACATTTTTCTTTCTCAAGATTGGTTTGGCTCTCTGAGGTCTTTTGTGTTTCCATACAAATTGTGGAATTTGCTGTTCTAGTTCTGTGAAAAATGCTCTTGGTAGTTTGATAGGGATTGCACTGAAAAGTGGGGATAAACCCCACTTGATCATGGTGTATGATCTTTTTAACGTGCTGTTGTATTCTGTTTGCAAGTATTTTGTTGAGAATTTTTGCATCTATGTTCATCAGAGCTATCGCCCTGTAGTTTTCTTTTTTTGTGCCATCTCTGTCAGGTTTTGGTATTAGAGTGATGGTGGCCTCATAGAATGAGTTTGGGAGTGTTCCTCCCTGTGCTATATTTTGGAAGAGTTTGAGAAAGAAAGGTGTTAGCTCTTCTCTAAATGTTTGATAGAATTCGCCTGTGAAGCCATCTGGTCCTGGGCTTTTGTTTGTTGGAAGATTTTTAATCACAGTTTCAATTTCATTACTTGTGACTGGTCTGTTTATATTTTCTATTTCTTCCTGGTTCAGTCTTGGAAGGTTGTACTTTTCTAAGAATTTGTCCATTTTATTGGCATATAGTTGCTTTTAGTAATCTGTCATGATCCTTTGTATTTCTGCACTGCCAGTCATTACTTCTCCTTTTTCATGTCTCATTCTGTTGATCTGAGTATTCTCCTTTTTTTTCTTGATGTGTCTAGCAAATGGTTTATCAATTTTGTCTATCTTCTCAAAGATAGTTTTATTGATCTTTGCTATTGTTTCCTTCATTTCTTTTTCATTTATTTCTGCTCTGATCTTTATGATTTCTTTCCTTCTGCTAACTTTGGGTTTTTTTTTTTTTTGTTCTTCTTTGTCTAATTGCTTCACGTGTAACATTAGGTTATTTGAGATTTTTCTCGTTTCTTGAGGTAGTACTGTATTATTATAAACGTCCATCGTAGAACAGCTTTTGCTGCATCCCATAGGTTTTGGGTCATCGTGTTTTCACTGTCATTTGTTTCTAGGTATTTTTTGATTTCCTCTTTGATTTCTTCAGTGATCTCTTGGTGATTTAGTAGCAGACTGTTTAGCCTCCATGTGTTTACATTTTTTCATTTATTTTCCTGTCATTTATATCTAGTCTCATATCGGAAAAGATACTTGATACGATTTCAATTTTCTTAACTTTACCAAGGCTTGATTTGTGACCCAAGATATGATCTATCCTGGAAAATGTTCCATGAGCACTTGAGAAGAAAGTGTATTCTGTTGTTTTTGGACAGAATGTCCTATAAATATCCATTAAGTCCATCTTGTTTAATGTGTCATTGAAAGCTTGTGTTTCCTTATTTTCATTTTGGATTGATCCATCCATTGGTGAAAGCGGGGTGTTAAAGTCTCCTACGATTATTGTGTTACTGTTAATTTCCCCTTATATGGCTGTTAGCATTTGCCTTATGTATTGAGGTGCTCCTATATTGGGTGCATAAATATTTACAATTGCTATATCTTCTTCTTGGATTGATCACTTGACCATTATGTAGTGACCTTCTTTGTCTCTTGTAACAGTCTCTATTTTAAAGTCTGTTTTGTCTGATATGAGAATTGTTACTCCAGCAGGAGTTTCCCCTACAATAAAATTCTCTTTAGCAAGCTCTTTAACAAGTTTCATGGCAGGAAACATGAACTGGTATCACTGGGTGTTTACTGCATAAACGTAAAACATTTTTAATCAGAAACATAATTTCAAATCCATGGCATTTATGCCAAATGTCTTATTTCTGGATGCTTTATGTCCCTCCTTCATTTCACTGTGTGCCAGGGGGTACAAGCATTAAAGTTTTACTTTCTATTTAGAATCCACAAACTTCATTTTACCCTACCCCTATGAACAGTAGTAGCAAAGATTATATTTATCAAGTCTTAACAGTAAACTTCCTAGTGTAAACCATGCAGAACTTCTACAATATACCCAAAGCAGACCTTTTTTCTCTTCCATCTATTAGTATAGCACACTTGGTTAGGGATTACTCTTAAAACCAAATACTTTTTTATGGCTCTTATAGGGATCTAAAATCCTCTTTCATATCTGTAAGCTACACATTTCAGATCTTCAAATCAAGGTATGCTTTTCAGTCACAGAAAATTTCAACTGGTCAAAATTTTCTGGAAGTGACATAGAGGTCATGAAAATATATTTATATACATTTGGGAGCAATTAAATACAGTATCAGATAGCCATTGTTTAGGAACTTGTTAAAGATAATTTTATTGTAAGGGAAACATTAGATAAAATGATCTTTAAAGCCCTTCCAAAGTTTAAATAGAAAGAGGGTAGAATTCAACCATCTGGTAAGACATGGATCCTAGAATTATGCTACAGAATAAGGAATTATTTATTTGAGTTAAATTGGAGTCTGTTATCAGTAAGAATGGTTGTGTCTGTGAGAAACAAAAATTCAACTGTAGTGTGCTGAATTGTGTCCCTCCAAAAAGATAGGTCCAAATCCTAACCCCTGGTTCCTTGAATGTGACTTTATTTGGAAACAAGGTCTTTGAAGATTTAAGTAAAGGATCTCGAGATGAGGTCATTCTGGATTTAGGGTGGGCCCTAAATCCAATGGCTGTTGTCTTTATAAGAGAGAAGAAAGAGAGATTTAAAACATGGAAGTATACAAAGGAAAGTCATGAGACTGAGTTAGAGATTGGAGTGATGTGTCTACATGCCAAGGAGTGACAAGAATTGCTGGAAATCACCAGAAGCTGGGAGATGGACAAGAAACAAAGACTGAGTTAGAGATTGGAGTGATGTGTCTACATGCCAACATGCCAAGGAGTGACAAGAATTGCTGGAAATCACCAGAAGCTGGGAGATGGACAAGAAACAGATTCTCCCTCAGAGCCCCCAGAAGGAACCAGCCTTGTGGATACACTAATTTCAGATTTCTGGGTAACAGAACTTTGCGAGAATACATTTGTGCATTTTAATTCACCCAGTTGGTTGTAATTTGTTACCAAAGCTCTAGGAAACTAATAGACCCACTTAAACTAACTTTTAAAATATGGGAATCTATTAGCTCCCACAAATAGTAGCTCAGAGAAATGACTCTCTTTGGAGTTGAGTTGCTCTAATTTTATTTTTCTGCAATTCTTTTGGTTTGCCTTCTTCCATTAGAGCTTCATCTTTACTCCAATTTTAAAATGGTTGCAGCAATTAACAAAACTCACATATATAATGATAATTTTCAGTGAAAGTCAGGAAGAAATAAGAAATTTGCTTCAGACTGCTCTCTCAGAATTCAGAGATACCTTTGTAAAAGACCTAGAATACTTTCCTCAAAATGTATTTGCTCATGTTAGGTCAATTTTTTTAATCAGTAAAAACGAGGTTATCTTTAATCCATTCAGGTCTTCTCAATGAGATGGAGCTGAATTCAGATTCTCTTGCACCACAAGGGCTGCATTAAGAAAGGTTAGATACCTAAACAAAACTGGATTTCTGTTAGGGAGAAGGAAGGGATCATTAGATGCTAGTTAAGCAAATAATTGTAACTACAAAGAAATATAGGCAGTGTAATGCTCCTACCTCACAGACAAACTCACTAAGCAGTCTTACTGTCTTTATAATAAATAAAGTATCAAGTGACTTTGATTTTCTCTGTAAACTTTTAAAGCTATATTCTTCCCTGAATAGTTGAAGTTTTAAAAAACTTTGCTTCTATGTTGACATTTCTAATTAAATTTGGTGATACTGCCACAGTTGGGAAGAAAAGATAGAAAATGATATTGGCTTTCTGCATAGAGGGAAGGTTTACTGTCTATCATGAAACATGCAGTCATAATACCTCTAAATGCTGTGTCTTTCTGTTTCCTACCCTCTTAGTATCCCTTGTTTTTCCTTGAAAGATCAGTACTCAGGATGACATGGTCTAACCTACATGGAATAAACTGATTATTCTATTGCTGTTGAATTGAATATACCATACTTCTGGTAGATTTAAACATTTTCAAACAAGTGGAAGGGTAGCTAGGAAAAAAAAAGCTATTTGATAGTGAGAAGTTCTATGAACAAAGGACTAGGCATATTCATTCACTGTTAAATACATCCCTCTAGGGATTTAATCCAATAGAGTTAAGGAAACAAAGACTAATGAACTTTTCCAGTGTAGCACAGCTAGTGAGAAGCCCATGTTGACTTCGTACCTTGTTTTGCCTTGTAAGGCTATGTTTTCTCCAAAAGGAGCAATAACAAAAATTATTATTGCAAAGGAGTAGTCACTAATAAATTACTTTTGTATCATTCTCTACTAGTAGACCAAGAATTGTACTCAATACCCAATCATCTATGTGTAAAACAAGCTATTTTAAGTTCCCCGGAGCCAAAGCTCAAGGTGAGCATTTGTATTCAAGGGATTTATTAGGAGGAACCCCAAAGATAAACAGGTAAAAGGAGAAGCATGATAAAGAAGGGTAGGAAACCAAATAAGGCTATGGACTTGCCACAAAGCACCATGGAAGGCCTTTTCAACTGATTCCACTGGAAAATTCTGGAGCACAAGATTTGCTTCCAGAGTTGCCATGCCTTGAGGCTAGGGACCTACCTCTCTCACCCAACCTGTCAGTCTTTGTATGACTGGCTAAGGTCTGCACCCAAAGTACTTAAACTCTCTATGCCTGCAGGGCAAAGTGGCCCTAGAAGCCTGAGGGGAAACCCACAAGAAAAAAGTCACAGGTGTAGACCATTAATACAAGCTCAAGGAAGAGCTTACAGAAAGAGAAGAGGCATACAAGGGGATCTGGATAGAATATCTCCATTGTCCATTACATCAGTCTTATACAGAAGGAAGAATGTACGCATAGAATAATCAGTCTAAAACTGTCCAAAAAGCTTGATTTAAAATAAACACTACAGGGCTTCCCTGGTGGTGCAGTGGTTGAGAGTCCGCCTGCAGATGCAGGGGACACGGGTTCGTGCCCCGGTCCGGGAAGATCCCACATGCTGCGGAGCCGCTGGGCCCGAGCCATGGCCACTGAGCCTGCGCGTCCGGAGCCTGTGCTCCGCAGCGGGGGAGGCCACAAGAGTGAGAGGCCCGCGTACCACACACACACACACAAAAAAAATAAATAAAATAAACACTACAGATGTGCTGATTCCCAGATTTCCTCCTTTAGCAAATGGGTAAAAAGTATATCCATTTGGGCGAGGAATAATATCTGGAGTGTCATTAAAACTGAATTGATTAAAACTTGTTTCTTCACCTTCAAGGGCTTAGTTGAAGAACTGTAGTTGAGTGGCAATTAATAAGAAAAATGGACTTGGGGCCATCTTATGATGTAAAGTTGCTGTTTGTATCCTATAGAATCACCTGAATTGCTGGAAATTGATAATGGGAGCTCATGTAGCCCTTTAAATTCATGGTTTGGCTTTCAAGTCATGCTGGAAGTAATGTCCCATGGTGTGCTGTTGTAAACATCGGCTGGTATACAAGGATTGATGCCACACATTTACTTGGAGTTTTTTTAAGCAGTGGTTTAGCTTCAAGTTGAAAAAGAAAACCACATAAAATTCCTTAATAAATACAGTGTGAGCTTGATTGAAACATATTGCTAATATTATTAAGTGCCCCAGAGAGTAACTGAAATATCATTATTGTTGGTATTCACACTTCCGTTTTTGTTGCACAGGGCATATAAAACACGTACAAGCACATTACTGTATGCAAAACATAATGCTCTTTCTGGAACTCTGGTTTTTATGGACTTCTGTGGCTGAACAATTGATATTTACCTACTGAGACTGGCTTAGAAGACCCTAAAGCAGCAAAGAAGAAGATAAACTATGACTATTTGCCTATAATATGAGAACAGCAAAATAGCTAAAGGCTTTTAAAAATATTCCTGGTATTAAACCAGCACAACTGTTTAAAAGTTCAACATTTCATTTCCATACTAAGCAACCTAGTTTCTCTCTGAGTCCTCTTTTGTAAAAATGGTCCTAAGAGCTCTTTTGAGGAAAGTGTCTTCTGTTGTTACCATATACCTTGAAACTACTTCCTCTTTTTATCTGAGACTAATGAGTGTTATAGGTACCACCTGCATTCACAGGTGCTAACTGGTGTTCAATTGTCTCAGATGGGCTGACACAGCCCTAACACACGAAGGATTTTAAACAGTGAGAAAACTAAAGATGGTTCTCTGTGGATATGTAAGAAAAAAGGTTCTTTTCTAATTCACTGTAATGTGAAGGTTTTCACATAAAGGGTTAAGCTCTCAGGTGCAAGAAGATTAATCAATCACTAGATTTGAACTCCTAAGAGAAGATATGTCAGAATTTAAGCAGCTAGAGACAGAGTAAAAGACAATTCTTTTAATGGCAGAGAAAAATAACATGTGGTCAAAAAATAAAACTGGTCATAGAAAGATGCATTTAAGAGAAAAACAAGTGCTACTAATAAATAAATATCAACAAAACTCAAGGTAGTTTGGGAGTATTTAGGGAACAGTGGTATACTGACTGTGTAAAAATTAAAACGGGCTTCCCTGGTGGCGCAGTGGTTGAGAGTCTGCCTGCCGATGCAGGGGACACGGGTTCGTGCCCCGGTCTGGGAAGACCCCACATGCTGCGGAGTGGCTGGGCCCGTGAGCCATGGCTGCTGAGCCTGCACATCCGGAGCCTGTGCTCCACAACGGGAGAGGCCACAACAGTGAGAGGGCAGCATACTGCAAAAAAAAAAAAAAAAAAAAAAATTGAAACGGAATTCACATAGGCAGAAGACTTCTGAAGGCATTTTTGGAGGATGTAGTACTGTTAAGAAAGGTGAGGTGGTAGGATTTGCTTCTGGGGAACAATGAATAGACAGGCTTGGTAGAAGGGAATAAAACAGTCAGAGAGAAGCAGTGATGAGAGCAAGGCTGTGAAGGCAAGCTGGGCCCTATCTTTGAGGGCCCTGGGCCATGTTAAAGATTTTATTCCTAGGCAGTGAGAATCCATTGATCATGTCTGAGTAGAGGAGTGACAATTGCAGACTTTTGCTCCACTCCATGCCAGAACAGAGACTATCAATTACCAAAGATTCTATCCTCTCTTGCAAAATGGAAGCTTGATGGGAGAATTCCTATTGTAGGCAGAGACTGGGAGGAGAGAGGAATAGAAGGCTTTCTGAGTAGTCAATACTCCCAAAGGTTGCACAGCTTGTGCTCTTCTGTACATAAAAGGGAATAATTAGGCCCAGTGGGTGTTACATCATAACATGTACTTTATGACTGGGTCTGCACAATGCCAGGCAACTGGTGAGTATTGTTTTATCATTCTAACTGCTCATTTTAGTTCCTTGCAAACTAAGGTGAGGGCTAATGCTTCTACTAATGCAGCTGAGGGCATTTTTAGGTGGAATTTTCCATGTTAGCTTTCAAAATTATATAAAACAAGGGGTCTTTATTTAGCGTCTTCACATTGTAAGCACAGGGAGCTACTAATATATATATATATATATATATAGGAAAAAACCTTCTTTTAAACGAGAAGGCAAAAACGAATGGCCTATTTAAGCCACAACATTAACCTTGCTTTTAGAACCTAGAATGATTTGTCTAGGTCAATGACATGCATTCAAATAATTGGAAATGCTATGTGAGAAAAGCAAACTAATATTCTGTAGTCAGGGCACACAGGCTCTGAAAGCAGAAAGATCTAGGTTGATTTTTTGGTTCAATACTCATTAGTTGGGTGACCTAAGAAGTAACATCTCTGAACTTTATTTTATGGATATCTTTCAGTAGAGAATTGATTAAATATTTTAAAGTGTATTCATACAAAATAAAACAATGCAACCATTAAAAATATAATATGGCTATCTATTTCCTGACATAGAATCATGGTATTTTTTTCTACAACATCTAGCAGAGTAAAACATGTTCACAATGCCGCGTGTGTGTATCTGTGTGTATGTATATACATATAAAAGCATATATTTTCTGCTTTTACACTGACATGTAAATTATTTCTCTTTTCTTATGGTGAGGTTTTGGATAATTTTGCTTTCTCATGTATAATTTTATGTTATTTTTTAAAATGTAAAAGACTTATATGTCTTTAAAATACATTAAAGCTTGTAAACAAAAAGACCAAAAAAAGAAGAGAGAACATGGACTAGGGACTTTTCCTATAGCATCTCACCTACAGAAGCACCAATGACACACAATTATCACTGAAGATACACAAAGTTATTATCCATCTTATCCAGTAATTTCAACTTTGCTGCCTGCCAGGCTGGGAGCCAGAAGTTTGGAAGGCTTGAATTTGTGAAACAGAAGCTGTTTTTTCATAGGAACATTTTCATTGCAGCAAGCAGGTGTTATACAACTTATAATATGAGGAGAGAATTAGGTTCAGAGCCACTAGGAGGCATGAGCAAAATTATATCATTGTTAAATGGTGGAGACAGGATGGACCCTAGGTCAATTTGATTTCAAAGACTGTGCTCTTTTGACAACACAATAGTGCACCATTTGCTTTACTGTTGCCCAGTTCACAATCAAATAAGAAAAAGTAAGCAGCAATGGCTCTAGAATATATTTTGCTTAGGTGATCATATAGGTGTAATTCTGAGGAGTGATTTTTTTGTCTCAAAATAACACCATCTCTGAATGTTATCAATATATCATTTGTTTTTTTCTCTTATGTAGAAAAAGATCTTAGAGCTGACAAGGAGTTTCTTTACAGTTGAAGTTAGAAACTTGCAAAATGAAGCAAACAGCCACTAAATATTATGTATTCCTCCATCACAAAAATGTTTGAAAGCAGAGGTTAGAACTAGATTGGCTTAACTGTATTACAGGTCCAGTAAGAATTTCAACAGACAAAGAAACTGACACATAAGTAAAGATACTGAGACAGTAAAAAAGAAAAAAAAAAACTGTAAATGGCTACACTTTTTGATGACCTGGCCCTTTTGGGATTACACAGAAGTCTTCAAATGGCCTTGAGTGATGAAAACTGGGCTCTGATAACATTAACTGAATGAGCTTCCTGCTTGGAGATTTTATACATGCTCTGTATTTCATTCTCACAGAAACCCTGGGTACTAATTATAGTGATTCTAATTTTAAGGATGAAGTTACAAAGGCTTTTGGAAGTTAAATAATTACTCCAATGTTTTCACATAATATCTAACTCTAAAGATAATATTCTTCCAGTGAACTAAGTTTTCTTATCCCATCAGACCTGATCTGCTTTTAATGAGTGGAAACAGTATATGAAGGTTACCTCTCTTGAATGTGGTTCTGTAACAGTACAAGTGTTATCAGAAGGGGGAGCCCCAGAGTGGGCTCGTCTAACACTCAGAAATGAATTGAGGAGACACACACTGACAAAGCAAAAGAAGGGGTGCCTGGATGGAGAGCAGCAGGGTAGGGGAACCTAGAACTGCTCTGCCATGTGGCTTGCAGTCTCAGATTTCATGGTGGTAGGGTTAGCTTTCTGTGTTGTCTCTGGTCAATCACCTTGCTTATGCCCATATTTAGGTTGACTCAGTGTCCTTCCTGGTGGCGGGAATATCTCTAAGCCAAGATAGATGCCAGAGCAGGGTTTCTGGGAGTTTGGTAGGACATTTTATGAGTTGGCATCCCTCCTTCCTTTTGGCCCCTCCTGAATACTCCTGGTTAGTTTTTGGCATTGTGTTCCTTATCAGCAACTCCTATCGTGAGACAACTCATGCAAGTGGTTATTAATGTGCCTGGCCAAGGTGGGCGGTTTCAGTCAGCTGTTCCCTAACACAAGAAGATAAAAAATGTCAGAGACTTCCAGATTTTAGTTTGACAAAAGTAAACTTTTTCATTGTATTTGATTTTGCTTTGATTTGTTTGATTTTTGTGTTTTCCCTGGCGTAAATGAGAGGTAAACAAATCAGGAGATACTCTATTATACTTACCTTGATTTGGAGTTATTTTTTTAATGGACCAAAAAAGGAAATTAATGCTTTGAGGCATCACATAATATGTTGCCATGTAAGTTCTCCATCATGTTTATAGTTTTATTATTGTGGATATAAAAGCATGGGTCATGGTTCTGTAATGAGAATCTACAGGGAATTCTTGAGTCTTATGTGAATAGTATTTAATATTATGAATATATCTAGCATTTTAATTTTGGTATATGTTAATTTTATTTCTTTTAACTTAAATAAGTGAGGAAGAAAAATCTGTGATGAGAAAAGAGAAATATCTTTCCTGTTAGCCTTCCAACCAAAGGAGAACCATTAATCAGAGGTGGTGGTGTTGGGAGAGGTGGCTCTTACAGTGACAAGGCAAATGGGAAAAGACAAAGGCCCTAGAAAATCCTCTACCTTCTCGTGAACTGATTATGGACCAAAAATATTTGAGAATTTGTACCCAATACATGAGCTAATGATTTTAATGGGTAATACATGGAAGATGACTCCCTGGAATAAGAAAACTTACATAAAACACATGCAAAGCTACATTAAGTCCAGTTCTCAAAAACAACAAAGAAATATACAAAACAAACCAGCAACAGCAAACAGCAAAAACAAACAAAAAGCATCTTTTAACAGAATAGAAATTAAAAAATAAGATCAGAAGTCTAGTCTAAAAGAATGCTCTGAGACAACTGTCCCTGTGTGTCTTAGGGTGTATTTTTTAGTCCCAGTTTAGCTCTACTCTACGCTAAGATTGGAAAATTATGGACTCTTCCAGTGCTTAACTACACTACCATTTTCTAATCCTGACACTGGATGTTTCTGGATATGTTGCTGATTAAGAACCAGGCAAATACTGTGAGGCTCACTTGATTTGCCATTTACTTCTAAATGTATCAGTCTTCTAGTAATGTTGCTTTTCATAGGTAAATGGCTGTTCCCTCAAAGAGCACATTTACATACCTTTCAAATCTCATCAACCTAAAGTAATCATCATTTGATCATAAAATACCTTTCCAAGAGCTGAATGACACTGAGTAGTTTGTCATACAAAATGTACGGGAAATAAGCAGAGGTATGCAGTGTGTCTAAAAGACTTCTTTTTAAGAGAGTATTTTGGCTTCCAGTAGATTTCTCCACAATCTGCCCTTTAAAGACGTATTTTCAGCTTCCGGCTGTTATAATTTAAATATTCTATCGCTAAATTCCTTTGTTTATGCACTACTTCACTTGCATGCATGATATCACTCTCCAAAAATGCTCCTGAATATGATAAAAGCACCCTAACACAATGCTGTTTCGAGGCCTGAATTTTTTTTTTTTACTTTGCATTATATCCTTCTGTCCAAGATTAAAGTCTGCAATTTTAGACATATCTACAATATAAATATGTAGGTGCTTATTTGTAAAGAGAATACTAAAGATAAATAAATAAATGAAAAATTTTAAAACCTCACAGATATTTTTAAGGAACTAAGAGTGAACTAATATCTATTTGACGGTAAAATGAGAATACCTTATTTAGTGTATCATAAAAATTCATGGGTATGAGGGTGAGACCAACACACATTTGCATTTTGTATATTTTACTTACTAGCGCTATCACTTTGAATATGTTGAAAAAACTTTGGTCTACTTCCTGATATGTAGTATAAGGATTATAATAGTTATTTCTCAGGTCTGTTAAATGTGTTATACATTATATGGTACAAACAAGATACTTAACCCATGTTAGTTATCCTTCTAATTTAATGATTAGAAAAAGTGAAGAATATTTTTTTTACTATATTAGAATAAAAATAATTACGTGATACCACACTGTATAATGTACTTATTGGATAGCTACTCTCAATCTGATTATTAATTATGTTTATTCTTCCAATTATAGCTTCATATCTTTTTGATTTCTAAAGGGAATGGCATTTTTACATAACATTGCCTAAAATATTGTGTTTAAGTAACTTCCTGGAAGTATGACATAGTTTGGTCAATGTTTTGCCATACCTGTTTACTTTTCTTTCTGAGCACAGACGTCAATTACATTTTCCAACCACCTCTATGGTTCTTATTTAGCAAGAGAGAATGTGCACAGCTGCCAGCTGTGGCCCCAAAATCTCTTACATGTAATTTTCTCTGCTCTTTTCCTATTCGTGTTGTCTGGGATAGATGTGACTTCAATGGTGATCCTTAAAGCCTGCTACAAAATATAGTGGAGACATATAATGGAAGTAATAAGGTGTAACAACCAGCTTGAAGATGACCCCCAATAATTTTCACATCCTGGTAATCAAGCTTCTCTGCAGTCCTTTCCCACACTGAATCAGGGCTGATCTACGTGACACATAGGTGACGGCAGAAGTGATGTGTGGTTTTAAAAAGCATTGCAGCTTCCACTTAACTTACTTCTTCTGCCATGGGGATACCCAAGCAACCCCATGGAGAAGCCCATGTGGAGAGAAATTAAGGTACCTGCCAATAGTCAGCACAGATTTGCCAGCTATGTCAATGAGTCCCTTGGAAGCTACTGCCGGTTTTCATCCTCAATCAAACCTCCAGATGACTGCAACTTCGGCATATATCTGAGTCTTCATGAGAAACTCTGAGCCAGAACTGCCCAGACAAGCTGCTCCCAAATTTCTGGCCCACAGAAATTATAAGATACAATACATGGGTTGTTGTTGTTGTTGAAGCCACTTTAGTTTATGAGTAACTTAAACATAAGAGTAACCTGCTATGTAGCAACAGATAACATCTGGCAACCTGAATAATAGATTTAAGAAGAGTCTCCCAATCAGGAACAGTTGCACTGGACTCAACTGAGCAAGGATAGATTTCCATTACGTAAGCAACTAAAATTTGCTTTAGCACTCTGTATTAGCTTAAATAATACAGCTAGCACCTAGAGTTTCTCAACCTCTGAACTGTGGACTTACTGACATTTTGCACAATGAATCTTTTCTGGGGAAGGATGTCGTATATACTGTAGGATATTTAGCAGCATACTTGATCTCTGCCCACTAGATGTCAGTGGCAACCCCTTTTCCCAAGTGGTGACCATCAAAAATGGCTCCATAGATTGCCAAACATCCCCGGGGCACAAAATCACTTACAGTTGAAAATCACTGAGATAGAGAAAGGTTAGTATCCCTTTCAGTACTAAGCTAGTGTGATCTTGGTCAAGTCACCTAAACTTAAGTTTCCTTGCTTATAATATCAAAGTACATTAGATGAGTGAAATTACATTCTGAAACTGAACAAGTCTTGTTTAAAGCTCTTTTCTTTTTCCTACATTTCAGTATCATAATATCACTGAGTAATACCTCAGGCTATATTTTTTTAAAAGAAACAATTGTCCTAGCTAACGCAATGGAACAAGAAATGAAACAAAAGGTATACACATTTGGAAAAAGTAAAACTGTCTTTGCTCATAGATGATATGATACGATCGGCTATGTAGAAAATCTGAAAGAATTGACAGAAAACTCCTGTAACTAATAAGCAATTATAGTGAGGTTGAAGGATACAAGGTTAATATATAAAGATCAATGGGTTTCCTGTATGTATAGGCATAGCTCAGGGATATTGCAGGTTTGATTTTACACTTCCACCAATAAAGCACGTATCGAAATAAAGTCAAATTTTTGTTTCCCAGTGCATATAAAAGTTGTTTAGCCATACTGTAGTCTATTAAATGTGCAATAGCATTATGTCAAAAAAATAATGTGCATATCTTAGTTTAAAAATTCTTTAGTGCTAAAAAGTGCTAACCATTATCTAAGCCTTCAGCAGGTCATAGTCTTTGTGCTGGTTCTTGCTCAGTGTTGATGGCTGCTGACTGATCAGGGTGGTGGTTGCTGTCGGTTAGGATGCCTGTGTCAATTTCTTAAATCAGACAACAATGAAGTTTGCGGCCTCAATTGACTCTTCCTTTCACAAACAATTTCTCTACAGCATGCAATGCTATTTGACAGCATTTTACCCACGGTAGAACTTCTTTCAAAACCTGCTTCTGTTTTATCAACAAAGTTTATGTAATATCCTAAATCTTTTGTTGTCATTTCAACAATCTTGACAGTATCTTCAGAAGTAGATTCCATCTCCAGAAACCACTTCCTTTACTCATCCATTAGAAGCAACTCCTCATCCATTACAGTTTTATCATGAGATTGTGGCAATTCAGTCACATCTTCAGGCTGTACTTCTAATTCTAGTTCTCATGCTGTTTCTACCACATCTGCAGTTACTTACTCCATTGAATTCTTGAACCCCTCAAAGTCATCCAGGAAGGTTGGTTCTTCTCATCTCCTGTTAATATGTATATTGTGATTTCTTCTCATGAATCATAGATGTACTTAATGGCAACTAGAATCGTGACTCCTTTCCAGAAGGTTTTCAATTTACTTTGCCCAGGTCTATCTATGGAAGCTATAGCCTTGAAAAATGTATTTCTTAAATAATAAAACTTGAAAGTCAAAATTACTCCTTGATCCATGGTCTGCAGAGTGAATACTGCGTTAGTAGGCATGAAAGCAACATTAATCCTGTGTACATCTCTATCAGAGCTCTGGGATGATCGGCTGCATTGTCAATGAGTGTATTTTTTTTTAAATTGGAGTATAATTGCTTTACAATATTGTGTTAGTTTCTGCTGCACAATGAAGTGAATCAGAGTGTATTCTGAAAAGAATTTTTTTTCCTGAGCAGTAGGTCTCAACAGTGGGCTTAAAACATTCAGTAAACCATGCTGTAAGCAGATATGCTGTCATTCAGGCTTTGTTGTTCCATTTCTAAAGCACAGGCAAGAGAAATTTAGTATAATTCTTAAGGATCTTAGGATTTTCAGTGTGGAAAATGAGCACTGATTTCAACCTAAAGTCACCAGCTGCATTAGCGCCTAACAAAAGAATCAGCCTGTCTTTTGAAGCTTTGAAGCCAGGCATTGACTTCTCCTCTTCAGCTATGAAAGTCCTAGATGGTATCTTCTTCCCATAGAAGGCTGTTTCATCTACATTGAAAATCTGTTGATTAATGTAGCTGCCTTCATTAATCGTCTGAGAAAGGTTTTCTGGATAACTCGCTGCAGCTTCTGCATCAGCACTTGCTGCTTTCCCTGCACTTTTATGTTATGGAGATGGCTTCTTTACTTAAACCACATGAACCAATCTCTGCTGGTTTCAAACTTTTCTCCTGCAGCTTCCTCACCTCTCTCGACCTTCACAGAACTGAAGAGAGTTAGGACCTTCATCTGGATTAGGTTTTGGCTAAGAGAATGTTGTGGCTGGTTTGATCTTCTATCCAGACAGTGAACACTTTCTCCACATCAGCAATAAGGCTGATTCGCCTTCTTACCATATATATATTCACTGGAGCAGCACTTTTAATTCTCTTCAAGAACTTTTCCTTTGCATTCACAACTTGGCATAAGAGGTCTATTTTCAGTCTATCTAGGCTTTTCACATCTAAGCTTAATCATTTCTAGCTTCTGATTTAAAGTGGGAAATGTATGACACTTCCTTTCACTCGAACACTTAGAGGTCATTGCAAGGTTATTAACTGGCCTAATTTCAAAATTGCTCTATGTCTCAAGGAATAGGGAGGCCCAAGGAGAGGGAGAGAGATGGGGGAACAGTCGGTCAGTGGAGCAGTCAGAACACACACATTTATTAATTGAGTTTGCCATCCTATACAGCCTCAGTTAGTGGCTCCAAAACAATTACAATAGTAATTGTAAGACCACCTATCATAGATCACCATAACAAATATAATAATAATGAAGAAATTGGAAATATTGTGATAATTACCAAAATGTGAGGGACAGGAAGTAAGCAAATGCTGCTGGAAAAAATGGGACCAGGTTTTCCACAGACCTTCAATTTGTAAAAAAAACGCAATACCTGCAAAGCACAATAACGTGAAGTGCAATAAAACTTTTTTTAATGCCTGTACCAGCAATAAATAAGTGGGATTTAAAATGAAAAACTCAATACAATTTATATTTGCACCCCTAAAAATGAAATAATAAGATATATGTCTAACAAAACAGGTACAATTCTTCATAAGGAAAACTGCAAAACTGATAAATCAAATCAAAGAAGAATCAAATAAATGGAGAAATAGTCCATGTTTATGGATAGGAATACTCAATATTGTCAAGATGTGAGTTCTTCCCAACTTGATCTCTGGATTCCATGCAATCCCAATCAGAATCCCAGAAAATTATCTTGTGGAATAAGAAAACTGATTGTAAAGTGTATACAGAGAGGTAAAAGACCCAGAAGAGCCAACAAAATGGTAAAGGAGAAGAACAAAGTTGGATAACTGACACTATCGAATTGAATTGAAGACTTACTGCAACGCTATCAAAATCAAGACAGTGTGCTACTGGCGAAAGAACAGATAAACAGACAGACAGAGTAGAATACAGTGCCCAGAAATAGAGCCACATAAATACAATCAACTGATTTTTGACAACGGAGCAAAGGCAATACAATGGAGAAAAGATAGTCTTTTCAACAAATGATGCTGAAACACCTAGACAAATGAAGAAAAAAAAAATCTAGACACAGACCTTATACCCTTTACAAAAATTAATTCAAAATGGATCATAGACCTTAATGTAAAATGTAAAACTCTTAGAAGATAACATAGGAGAAATTTTAGATGAACTTAGGTTTGTCAGCAACTTTTTAGATACAACACCAAAGGCATGATCCATGAAAGAAAAAAATGATAAGCTGGGTTTCAGTAAAATTAAAAAATTCTGCTCTGTGAAAGAGTGAGAAGACAGGCCCCGATTGGGATAAAATATTTGCAAAACACATATCTGATAAAGGATTGGTATCCAAAACATCAAAAGAACACTTAAAACTTAGCAATAAGAAGGCAAGCAACCCAGTCCAAAAATGACCAAACCCCTTAATAGACACATCGCCAAAGAAGATGTACAGATGGAAAATAAACATATAAAAAGGTGCTCCACATCATTTGTTAGCAGGGAAACGCAAGTTAGAATAAGAACATACCACTACACACCTGTCAGAATGGCCAAAATCTGGAACACTGACAATATCAAATGCTGGAGAGGATTTGTAGAAACAAATTCTCACTCATTACTGGTGGAAATGCAAACTGGTACAGCTACTATAGAAGACAGTTTGCCAGTTTCTTACAAAACTAAACATACTCTTACCACAGGATCCAGCAGTCATGCTCCTTGGTATCTACTCAACAGTTGAAAACTTAGGTCCACACCTGCACAGAGATGTAATCATCAACACTTGGGAAAAACCAAGATTTCTTTCAGTAGATGAATGGATAAACACACTGTAGTAGTTCCAGACAATGGAATATTATTCAGCTTTTAAAAGAAATGAACTATCAAACCATGAAAAGACAGGGAGAAAACTTCTTTTTTTCTTTTTTTTGGCCGTGCCAAGCTGCATGTGGGATCTCACTTCCCCAACCCGGGATTGAACCTGTGCCCCCTGAATTGGGAGCTTGGAATCTTAACCACTGGACTGCCAGGGAAGTCTCAGCAGGGAGAAAACTTAAATGCATATCACTAAGTGAAAGAAGCCAATCTGAGAAGTCTACATTTGGCATGATTCCAACTATGTGACCTGGAAATGGAAAAACTGTGAAGACATTAGAAAGATGCATGGTTGCCAGAGATTAGGGGAGAAGAAAGGATGAATAGGCAGAGGACAAAAGATTTTCAAGGCAGTGAAACTACTCTGTATGATACTGTAATAGTGGGTACATGTTATTATACATTTGTCTGAACTCTGAATGTACAAATCCAGGAGTGAACCCTAGTGAAAACTATGGGCATTGTGTAATAATAATGTGTCGATGCAGGTTCATAGGTTGTACAAATGTACCACTGTGGTGGGGATATTGATAAGAAGAGTCTGCATGAGTGGGGACAGGGAGTATATGAGAAAACTCTGTACCTTCCTCTCAACTCTGTACCTTCTTCCACAGATTACGTGTGTGTGTGTGTATATATATATATATATAGAGAGAGAGAGAGAGAGAGAGATACATATATAGAAACACACAATGAAACAAAGAAAGCTATATATATTTTTAAGGCAAAAAATATATACATGTATATTTTACCTTACATCAAAACATTAAATTAAACTTAATGTAAAATCATTAAATCAAACATGGTAGAGGGTCCCAGTTCCTCTTTTGCTTTCTACCTTTGCACCCTTCTCTCTCCCTTTTTTTTTTTTTTTTTTTTGCTATTTACCTTCCCCACCCAGATTACCTGATTAAATGTAAGGTTTGCAAAAGTAGTTCTCAGAAAATATTTTTGCAATGGTTATCGGTGCTCTGAGCAAGGGACGTGGAAACAGCAATGGTCCACAACAACTTCTCTTGGTAAAGTAAAAAACAGCCTAAGCCCAAACTGCCAGGACAGGTATGCAACTTTTTGCTATCCCATAAAAATCCTGACTCTGCTTCACTGGGAGCCCCCTGCTCTTCAGGTACTTCCTGATTTGCATCAGCTGAATAAAGTCTTTTCTGAGTCACTTAAATTATTTTTAACATCTTACCTCATCCTTCAAAAAATACGAAAAACTTTCTAATGCTTCCGTTATGGTGCCACAGTTCAAAAGCCACACTGTGTTTATTCAAAAAATATGACAATGACATAATACTTATTTCACCCATCAAGCAAGGATCAGTGAATGATCCCAATCTAATTTCCCATAATTCTATAAATCAACAAACTCATAGCATCAGTTAATACAAAATTCTTAAAAAGTTCTATATTAACTTAAAATTCTTAAAAATTCTTAAAAGTTCTTTCCTTTTAATATTTTTTCTCTTCTATTCTCTTATCAACTTGGTAGTTGTCTTACAATAGGGCTTATATCAATCATATTTCTCCGACTGATTCACTAAGAAACATTAGTCTCCCATATTTTTCAATCAACATAAAACATTCCAATGGCATCAACCTCATGTCATTTCATGGGCCTGACTTTAGTTCTTGGCTCACACTTTGCTGGAATCAAGGAAAAATATTTACTGGAACAAATGTTCTTTGTGCATAGAGCAACTGATTTACTGTTGGAAGTAGACATCCATCCACATTCTATCTCAGAAAGAGTAGGAGAAAAGAATATAAATTTCAAGGAGTCAGCAAAAAGTATATGAAAGTCCAGAATCTTGGCAAGAGAGGCAGGAGATAGGTTAGAGAATAAATTTTCACATAGCACAAATATGAGAATCTTTGAGTGACTTTCTTCTACTTTCTCTAATTTTATTTCTAAAAGAATGGGGACTCTGTGGGAAGTACAGCATTGACATCAAGAATAACTTATAAATCCCTCAGGGTACAATAGAAAAACTAATGTAACTATAGCTGAAGTAAAAGGAAAATCAGGAAATGAATCACCTTGTATGATTATAGTGTATTCTGATAAATTTGCTCTCTTTAGCTTTCTTCTGCATCATCACTTATTTTGATATCTATATCACATTTCTGCTGGAAGGTGCCTTACAAAAGAGCAAGGTGATTCAGTAATGGGAGATAAGATAACATAGCTATATCTTTGAGGGACTTTATACATAGGTAGTTTAATAAAAATTAACTGGCTTAGACTAATTAACTATAATCAAAAATATATTTGATATGAATGGTCAGTCTGAAGTATAAAATAAATCCTACTGAAACTTCAAATCCTGGCCTGACACTGTAACCAATAAGTAATATTAGTCAACTTTCTTAAATTCCACTGGTCTTAAATTCATAGTCTATGAAATGATAATTATATACCTTAATAAATTTGATGTAAGGAATACAGTCTAATGTGAAGAACAATAAATGAATAAATCATTCACTAAATATGTATCAATTTAGTTTGTAACATTATATGTATTTTTTATATACTGCCCTCAATATACTTACTGTTAATATTGTCTCACCATGTCTACAAATAATACATAGTTAAGCAGTTACATGCCAAATTTGAAAGTTAATATTGTTCAAATATGTTTACTGGCTTCAAATTTCTCTATTAATTTTAACATATGGGACAAAATTAATTTTTGTTTGGAAATTAATATTTCAATAGATGGTTCTAATGAATTATTGGAACCTTTTTCAAAGAACAATATTTTTAAAAAGGAAATTAATTGGCGGGGGGGGGGGTTTCAGGAGAAGCCAGATCCAATGTAATGAACTCTTAACATAATGCCAAACAAATTATCACTATCAGTCTGATTCTTCAACACATTCAATTACTCAAATCATGTTTTCATTTATTTATTAGACACAATTCTTTTGTTCTTTCATCCAATCTTGCCTTCATTACAAAAATAATCACCTACTATTTGTCAGACACTGAGAGCTTATGGTGAATAAGATATAAACCTTACCCTAAGGGGCTCTAGCAATGGAGACAATAAAGACATACCATGAAATGTGAGAAATGACACTGTAAATGTGTGTACAAAGAAATATAGACCCAGAACCACTATATACCAATTAGAATGTCTAAAATTCAAAAAACTTGACAACAGTTGCTGGTGAAGATGTGGATGAACAAGAACTCTTGTTCATTTTGAAAGGGGATGCAAAATCATACAGCCACTTTGGAAGACAATTTATCGATTTTTATAACATTAATAAGCATAGTCTTACTATATGATTCAGCAACAGTGCTTCTAGGTATATACACAGCAAACTTGTATCCTTATAATACTTGCACATGAACATTTATATGGTACAGATGGCAGCTTTATTCAAAATCTCTAAAAAATGGAAACCACTAAGGTGTCCTTCAATGGGTGAGTGTATACACAAACTGGTATATCCAAAGTTCAGAATATTCCTAAGCAGTAAAAATAAAGGGGGAAAATGAATAACTTTACAGTGAAGAAACCTGACAAACACCACCGATTCCTGATGATTAAGGTCAACATTAAAAGTGTTGTCATGTTAAAAAAAAATGTGAAAAGGGCTTCCCTGGTGGCGCAGTGGTTGAGAGTCCACCTGCCGATGCAGGGGACATGGGTTTGTGCCCCGGTCCGGGAAGATCCCACATGCCGCGGAGCAGCTGGGCCCGTGAGCCATGGCTGCTGAGCCTGCGCGTCCAGAGCCTGTGCTCCTCAATGGGAGAGGCCACAACAGTGAGAGGCCCGCATACCGCAAAAAAAAAAAAAAAAAAGTGTTGTCATGTTGATTGCATGTACCCTTGATATGATGTGATAAAAATGACATTTGAGTTCTGTAGTCTTTATACTAAAAAATCCATATGTAGTCATGTAGAAAAACATCAGAAAAATCTCTTATTGAAGGGCATTCTACAGAGGATCTGATGTGCTCCTTAAAACTGTCAAATTCATCAAAAGTAAGAAAAGTCTGAGAAACTGTCACAACCAAGAGGAGCCTAAGGAGACATGACAATTAAATGTAATGTGTTCATATTTTGCTGATTACTTATTAAATAACTATTTGTGTTCTGGGGCAAAAAACACTTTTGTTTTATATCAATTCCATTTAGTCTTATAATCACAAATGCACAACTTGAGGATTTCTGGCAATACCATCCATTTGTCCAGTATATTCTGATATTATCCTTTGTGTATCTTTTGTGGTAGATTCACCACAGAAAGCAATGTTTTGCATCTCTCTATTTGCATCTCTCCATGACCTCTATTTGGTTCTCTCCATTGAAGGGATGAAGGATAAATTGTAGGCCATCGAGATTTAGCCAGAAATGGTTAACTGACACACACTGTAAAAATAATTATATACATTATAACTTTCCAAGTTAAAAATTTAATATTCTTTGCAGTGGTTTTAGAGTTACTTGCAAGACACTACCTAATGTAAAGACTGTTGATTTTCAGTGAAAGCCTCTGTTCATATGCTTTAAATAAAAAACCTAGAGTATTATTTTTAAAAGGGCTCTGCATCATTATGTGTGAAATAGTCTTTAAAAAATAAAAAGTTTTAAAAAATAAATAGTAGTTCAAATATCCTGTTACACATTTGGTTAGGCAAATTTTATAAAGTATTTATTTCATTTCATGGGGAATCAAATGTGCCTTATGAGGTTTCTAAATGAAATTGTACGTATTTTTATTTAAATTTCAAATCAAAATATCTTTTTTTCTTTCTTTACCAAGAACTTAAAGTTTACTTAGCATCCAGTCACTAGGTTGTTGTTTTATATGCTACCTCAACATTTTGCAATATACTAAAATATATAATTTTTAAAAACTACCAATTTAAAATTTAAGAATAAAATGTCATTCATTTTCCTTAAACTCTCCTTTTATATGTAATGGTTATGCAACATTTTGTTTATATATTAACTTATTTTCAGATTAAAATTGGTAAAAATCATGTCAGAGCATAATTTCTAAATTTTACTTTATTTTATTTTATTTATTTTTAGTTTTTAGCATTTGCTTTTTGAAAGGGAAATTTTATTTCCCTTTGAAACATCAAGATTTGCTGTGATCATGGCTTTGAACCATTGTTGCTGATAAAGAGTGTTTAAACTCTTAAATAAAAAATAATGCCTGTTTTTTACTTTAGTATCATCAAAACTTTAGAAAATCTCTAATTAGCTGAGAACCTTTTCATTCCTTCTGAAATAAAGAGGCAATACTTCATGTCACCTTTAGAGTCCTTATAGAATGAAATCATTAATAATCAATGTCCACATTCTAAATCATCATTTAAAAACTAGGGATGATACAGCTAAGAGCAGGGCTTCCCTGGTGGCGCAGTGGTTGAGAGTCCGCCTGCCGATGCAGGGGACATGGGTTCGTGCCCCGGTCCGGGAAGATCCCACATGCTGTGAGCGGCTAGGCCCGTGAGCCATGGCCGCTGAGCCTGTGCGTCCGGAGCCTGTGCTCCACAACGGGAGAG
The DNA here is from genome assembly GCF_003031525.2 of Neophocaena asiaeorientalis asiaeorientalis. Classification (NCBI taxonomy): domain Eukaryota; kingdom Metazoa; phylum Chordata; class Mammalia; order Artiodactyla; family Phocoenidae; genus Neophocaena; species Neophocaena asiaeorientalis. The sequence goes on from NW_020172476.1 coordinate 198,988, forward strand.
GCCACAACAGTGAGAGGCCCGTGTACCGCACACACACACAAAAAAGGTAAGAGCAAAAGCAGTGGAGATATTCATGAGAATATAGAACAGAAATGGTTGATCAACTATATAAATATGTGGCTTAAATCTGTCTCACATGTAAAGACATACACCAAGGTCATATTTGTAAAAGTAGCTTCATTAGTTAAATTTCTCGGAAAATTATTTTGATGGGTGGGGTAAATGTGTGGAGTGAGGAGAAGATAGTAAAAACTGCTATTACATGAAGGAGAAAGGGAAAATATTGGATTCTCTCCAACCACCATCTGCTGTCAGTTTCAACTTCATCTATAAAACATATTTAAATAGCTAGGCAATATGAAAGTTATATAAAACCAAGCTTGTTATCCTCAGTGTACTTCCGTTATTTATCCATAAAGTGGGGTGATAAAAATACAATCTTCTAGTATTGCTTGGAGGCTAAAATGAGTTATTATATGGAAAGGGCTTAGAAGAACATTTGTAATATAGAAAACTAGTATATTACCATGTGTTGTCCTACTCAACTCTCCTTGGAATTACTTCTAAGTAGTGTAGCTCCACTCTCTAATGAAGAAAAACATGAAGTTCACTCTTGAGAGAAAGGCTAAAACCGTGCAATATTCCCAGTAATTCAAAGTGCTCTCTGCCCCAATGGTAAATATTATGAAGAACTTAATAATATGTCTCCACTGTAGCATGCATGTATCTACCTAGGCAATAAATGCCCCTTTCAATTGTGTGAACAATTTTGTAGTCTTGCATACATGTATCACAATACTAGACTTATTTTCTACCAAATTTGAATACTTAGTGTTTCTATATAGCTGTAGTTTGCAGTATAAACATTGTCCATCATCAATTTCTTTCTCAGCTGCAAAACACTAAAACTTTCTCTAATTCTAGATGGTAGTTATATAATTCTATATTATAGTTACCAGTTTTAGATAGTTATATCCCAAGGAGAAAAGAATAAAGAGACAAAAATAATGAATGGAAAGTACTAAACAACTCATAACAATTCAAACTTAAGCAGAAAAACATACAAGAGAAATAATTTATAGGAGACATTTTTCTTGTAAGACATGTATCATTATAAGTTAAGCAGTATTCTGGTCATCCAAAATTTACTCCCCACCTTACCTAATATTGAAATTTTTTAGAGTTTAAGAAAATTTGAATATACCTCATATCATATCAGAATTATGAAAGTTTTTTAGAAATAAATTTTCCCTCTTCCCATCAAATCTTGGTTAAGTCACCTTCCTTTCTCAGTATCAGTTTATCTAGAAAGTGCAAATTTTGTACAAGTTTAAAGCTTTGGACTTCTCTAATTTTGGACTTATCTAATTTTATGTAATAATAATTTAGAGTCTATTTTAAGGAGCCAAGGTAAACAATAAGAACAATGAACATTCAACTATATGCACAATCTTGACATCACTACTAATTGCTTAATTGGATTTCAAGTGAAGTACACAAATAAAATTATTTTAATCTTGTAACATTTTGATGGAATGAGACATTTAGTAATCCCTTTCATTAATAAATTTATGTATGTAGAACTATGTTGGGATGACTATATTCTATACCTAGTAAATTATGGCAATATCAGAAGTATGGTTTGGATTCAACCTGTCGTATCATTCAGTTGGTGGAGGTGATACAGACGAATATATCTAGGCTTTGGAATATGACTGATATGCTTTTGTGTGTGTGTGCGGTACGCGGGCCTCTCACTGTTGTGGCCTCTCCCGTTGAGGAGCACAGGCTCCGGACGCACAGGCTCAGCGGCCATGGCTCACGGGCCCAGCCGCTCCGCAGCATGTGGGATCTTCCCGGACCAGGGCACGAACCCGTGTCCCCTGCATCGGCAGGCGGACTCTCAACCATTGTGCCGCCAGGGAAGCCCTGATATGCTTTTAAACCTTGACTCTGCCACTTCCTAAATGTCATCTTGGGTAAGTATATCCTAACTCTGAATTTAATTTTTCCTGAAGCTAAAATGGAAATAATAGTAATCTCATTAGTTGAGGATTAAAAGGGATAAAATATTTAGTTCTGGCTCATGACAGCTCTTCAAATATATTTACTTGTCTGCACTTAGAATTATTACAGAGTATGATAGAATTATTATGCATTGGCTTTCATTTCCCCTGTGCCATTCTTATGAAGTCATTGTTTAAAAAGATAAATAAAGCTATTCACCAATTGTAAGATACTGCTCCAATTGAATATACTATTTAAGAGACATAATCCCACGTAGAGTCAAAATTCTTTTACCAAATATCTGCTTAATGGGACTCATCTACCTTTCCCTGATGAACATTATTTGCTCATTCATTTACCACTGCATTACTGTACAAATGGTTATACTAGTCAAACTATTATTTGATGATATAGATGATTGCATAATATACTATTGTTGTAAAAAACTGAGATACAATAAGAATTAGAATAGGTATCCATCACTTGTTCAGAACAAAGAAACATTTTTTCCCTCGCTGCTATCTGCATCGTCATGTAGATTTCTGTTTTAAATTGATTGAGCCACAAACGAATACTTCCCTCAGCCTTCAAAATTGCAGATTATTAGATCTGAGGTTCAGAAATAATTGCTTGAAAAGAGAGAATTCAGTTTGTCATCTATTCAATTCCATATTTTTATGACAGCCTGTTTACTTTGGTTTAGAATCAAGATATGCCTATTACCTCTGCCATCACTGTCTTTCACTTAACATGTGTCTGAGGATAAGAACTACCAAGAATGCAACAAAAAAGAAGAGAACCTAAACCTCTGAGTTTATTGACCTACACACTTTTCATAGATGAATGAGACAAGAATGAGTTCTGGCCACATAGCACAGGGAGATTAGCTTGGTGCTTTGTGACCACCTAGAGGGGTGGGATAGGGAGGGTGGGAGGGAGATACAAGAGGAAGGAGATATGGGGATATATGTATATGTATATCTGATTCACTTTGTTATAAAGCAGAAACTAACACACCATTGTAAAGCAATTATACTCCAATAAAGATGTTTAAAAAAAAAGAATGAGTTCTGAAAATATATGCAATGAATGGAGAACCAAGAAAATAAAGACAAAAGAAAAAGACATTTCATTAGATTTTCAGAGACCACAGTCTATGTGGAAAGAACTACAGAAAAAAAACATATTTCATCAATGGCATTTTGTACAGTGGTAGTGAGGAACACCAATGAAAGTTTGAAACCTCGGGGAATATTTTTTCAGTTAATGCTCTATGGAGATAACGGGACATTGCTTAGTACCTCCTGGCTGCAATTATGGGAATAATTCTTCAAGAAATTTTCATCACTGATGTTGTCAAAATTGAACTTCATGGGCTCTATGTAACATTACTGCTCTACTCATTATTCTCTAAATATACTAAGGTCTCTGGCCTCATATATTCAAGCTTGGCAACTAAGTTGCATCAAATCACCAGAAGCGATTAAGAAATTGATCTAGCTACCCCAAACCCTAAAAGGATAAATTGTATGTCAAAAAAACAGATCACTTATTTACACAGACAAATAACTTGTGTGATGTGTTGGAAAGAAGTGTCACTCAGATAAATACACATTCCATTTGTGGCAGGAAAGCCTACTTGGAAACAAAATAGTAACAGAAAATTGCATTACAAGTAAGAGAGTTTGATGCATAAATAGAATCAATGCTTGATAGTCATCAAGAGTAAAATCAAACTATTACCACCTGATATACTTGTTTCACCAATGAAATGTACCTCACTGAGTGTCTTAGAATTAGGTGACAGTACACCCCAGTTTACCCAGGAAAGTCCTGCTTTATACATTTTTGTCCCAGAAAAGCTTTCACTCTCAAATCTTCTGTTTGAATGCTTAAAATGTTTCATCTTAAAAAAAGAAAAAAAAGTTTCATCTTTGTAGAGCTTTGACAAAATGTAATAAATTATGACTCTATATAGTTCTTTTTGTTTATAGAGATCAGGGGATCCAAACAATTCTCTAAACCTTTTTTTAATAATAATATCTTGTTTATTAAGTATTTCACAAGAGAAATACGTTCCATGGGGGAAGAAATGGTCAACAGATAGATGTGCAAGATCTAATTGATCAGCCAATATTCATGTATACAATACCTAGGATGTTACAAGTTAGAAAGTATAAACCTCAAGAAGATAATAACAATGAAGGTCATAAATATATTGTAGATTACAATTTAGTGTCTTTCTCAGTCCCATTATAGTCTCTGTCTCTATAGAAGACAATGGAATTTTAAAAAACTATTCCTTGCCAATTTTCTTCTCCATTAACATTCTTGAGCTCACCTTCTCAGTGTTATTTTCTGCCTCCTCTTTATATACAAAAATATTTTTCTTCCTAAGTACTTAGTCCATATACCCAAATGTCTTGTGAACACCTCTTACTGCATATCTGACAGATACCTAAACTCAACATACTCAAATCAAATTAGTTATCTTAAGGATTGTATCCATTGATTTTGAAAAATATATAAAAAACTATACATGTTGGTTGTGGAGGCCTCCCTAAACATACAGTGAAAAAAATTAAAAAAATAAAATAAACTCAAGAAGCAGAGAAAGTAGGGCTAAAATTAAATTAAATAGACATGATATATTTGCATGAAATAAATAGTTGGAGAGGCACAGAGGAAGAGATACTCTGCAGTGAGAACTACCATGTAGTGCTAAGCTCAGTAAACTGTGGAAGAATTATGAGCAGCTCAATAAAAACAGAATTAAAAAAAAAACTATTACAGATTCAAAAGCAAAACATACTGAAACATGTAATTTAATAAAACATTTTGAAAATTAAAAGAAGACTTAAATAGAAGTTTGAAAGAGTGTACTACAACCCACAAAAAGTAACAACAGTAATTCACTTTGTTATAAAGCAGAAACTAACACACCATTGTAAAGCAATTATACCCCAATAAAGATGTTAAAAAAAAATTAGTTGCATAAAATTATCAGACATCTAAGATAAGTATTTTGTGCAACTGGATAGAATAAATAATATTATTTTATATAGAAAAGGCGGAATTACCTTATAATAAGGTAAATGTGTACGCACCAAATTACATCAATACTTACAAATTAAAAATAAACTACAGCAATACAAGAATAAAAATATAATATTTACCATATAACTTATGTCATCTTTTTCAGGTCATGAATGATCAAATGGACCAAAAGTAAATAAAAAATATGAGCCCTGGAACATGTCTTTACATTGATCTAATTAAAACATTTTGAAAATAGCTCCCCATATACAAAGACTATAGAATTTTTTCAAATATGCATGTAGTATTCATAAAAATCAATTCCATATATTAAGCACCAAATAAAACTTTAATAAATTCTAAAACAAAGTTAATACCCAGAAATATTTATTAATTGCAATCAAATACAACTAAAAATTAATAGAAAGAAAACTCCCCAAAATATAGATCAGGGTGATTCAAACTTACTACCATACTTAAACAAACAAACAAAACAGATAATTCCAATGAAATCCAAGACATAGTTAAAAAAAAGGAAGTTTCCAAAATAGTTATAGTCTAGGTTACAATTCACCCAAAACTTGTCATAAAGACCATAGACACAGAGAACATAAATAAAATTAAACAAACACATCTGTGAATAATAATGCAAAAAGTCAAAATAAATACTGAAAAATACAATTCAGCATCATAGTGAAGAAGATCAGATGTCCCTGTGAGAATAATTACAGGAATGCAAGGATGGTTCAATGTAAATAGATCTTTTAATGTATATAATTCATTATCACTTTTATATGTCAAAAGCAAAAATTCATCCTAGAAGAGAAACTTATGGTCATCTCCAGTAATACATATATTTGATAAAATTTAATTAATTGTAATAAAAATATTCTATTGAAGTTAAAAATACATGGTTCTAAATTCTTCATAAATTGAAGATAGATGGTTATGTTCTTAACTATTTATATACACCTATCATTAGGCAGGGTACTCTTTCCAGTAAAACACTATAAATGCATACCTATTTTATCCTATACCAAAATAAATTCCAAATGGAACAAAGTTTTAACTAATGTAAAATGTCACTAAAAATAGGTCAATTTTGGCACTGATGTTAGACAATTACTAAGATAAAATATTAAGTGAATAGAAGTAGCTGCAGAACCACTTATATAGTATGTTACCAATCACATAGTTTAAAAACCACTCAATAGATATACTTAATAATGATACTTATAAACTGATACATAGAATATTTCTGAACACATTCAAAGATTCAGACTCAGTGGTTGCTAAGGAATAAGGGTAGGCATGAGGCCAAGAAACTGACCTTTTCATTATATATATTTCTTCATCTCATGAAATTTGACCACACCTTGCCTTTTATTTCAATATTTATCTTAATGTGTTCTTTTTGTATGCACTGAATAAATGAGAAATAAAATTATAAAAATGTAAAATGGCACTCTTATTTAATTTTTTCACAAATTAAACACAGTCTTTGCTTCTGGTGTATACCAAGTGATCACTTCAAAAGCCACTCAACTGAAAAGTGGTACCTGGGAAGGATTACACAAAGCACACACACACACACACACACACACACACACACACAGGCATGCATACATGCGTATGTGCATTTCACCTTCTCTCTCAACCAATTAACCAGTATGCATTATCCTACAAGTATATGCGGCGAAATTTTCTTGAATTTTTATGTTTTCTTTATAAAAATTATTTAAAGTGTCATTCCAAATGTAAGTGGCCTGGTTATCAAATTTCACAATAGACCAAAATTAGAAAACATTAATTATTATAGAAAAGTTGGAAACAATATTGTTTTGGAAATAAATGAGAGAACCTAAAATCAGGGGAACAAAAACCTAAAGAAATTTGAGCATCATCAGATACAAAGTGGTAAAAGAAATTAGAGTTTAAGGTGTCACCATTACCACGTTTGGAGTAAGACAGAAAAGTACTTTCAGTGCACTAGGACAACTAAAGTTGCTAGAACAGCACTTTGCAGCATCAGCGTTCATTTAAAGTCTTATAGACAGCTTTGTTATAAACAGCTTTGTTATAAAAGGGAAAACCAGCAGAGTAAATAAAGCAGGATTTTTTTTTTCTATTTTCCTCCTTTTATAAACAAAAGGTAGAAAATTACACACACCTTTTTTCAACTAGTGAAAAAGAAGAGCACGACGATCTCTAAACATCTGTCCATGTGACACACAACTCTGTCCTAAAAATGATCTTCTTTTAATCTCTTACTTGAAACTGAGAAGCTGCAAAGACATTACCACACTCACTTTCACAAAGGAAACTTCATGGCTTTTTGCAGGTAAAGTGCTATATTTGTGAAGTATTTCACAAACATTTGATCCCAAATATTCCCCCTGCCACACACATACACCTCAGCTATTTTTATTGTGTGAAAATCAATGATGCCAAAATAGTTACAAGTAAATATAAAGCTTTATAAGAGAAACAAATATTGTGTTGAAAAACTAAAGAAATAGTTTTTTAAAATGAAGTGTTAATAAATGCAGATAGGTATATATCTTCCCCATATTAGAAACATATCTTGACTCCCTCACTTCCTATGAAAAAAAAAGTCCATATTTGTTTAAAATGGCCTCCAAGGCCTTTCACATTCTGGCCCCATCTATGTTTCTAGTATGATCCTTGTTTTTTCCTTTCTTCTTATAAAGAGAATTCTGTTGTTTTTCCTTACATATGTCATGTTTTTTTACAAGCTGCTCCCTTTTCCTGGAATATACTGTTTTCGTCTTGTTGCTTTGTGTGTGTGTGTGTGCGTTTGTGCAAAATGATTTATTTTATTTATCAACAACATGGGGTTAAAAAACCCCAGCTGTAGGTGATCTTTTTAGGACTAGAACCAGTCTCAGGTCATTTATGTATCTCTGCTCCCTCTCTGGTTCCTGGAAGCTCACTGTTGCTCAAGCCCCCGGGCCTCGGGGCAGGTGATGGGCTCACCTCACCCTCTCCCTGCTCATGGAAAGGCAAAATGTGCCTCGGTCCCTCGCCCGGGTGCCAATCCCCAGGTCCCTTGGGAGAAGAGCACCTTCTCGGCCCAGCAGGGACTAGACCTAGGGAGCAGGGAGGCCAAGACAGCCGTTGTTGGCACACCACGTCAGAGCTGAGGAGAAGCTGCATGGTAAACCCTTTCAAAGGACCGGACCCCTTCCCGAAAGTTCAACCTAACCCACGGTAGGTTAAACACAGCCACAGACCTGCAAAGCCCCGAAAATACCTGCTGCCGGCGGGCCGACGGGTTGGCGTGAAGGAAGTGTGGCAGGCGCCTCAAGCCAGCGGTGCCAGAGGCAGGAAGGGCCGCCGGAGGCCAAGTGTTGGGGCCCATCACCTCGGAGGCCACGTGCGTGTAGGCCTGTCTGCCGGCAGGCGCCCCGCGGGGTGGCTGGAGGCGTAGGTAACTGGGCAGGCGAGCATGCGCAAGTGCTGTCAGGCGGGGATGGAGAGGTCCAGCTGTAGCCCCTCCTCCCAGCATCCGGCTCACGTCATTACGTCATAGATGCGCACGCAGCTCGCACGCTACCCCGGATGTGCAGGGCCGCTCAGCAGGTGTATCCTGTTGTTCAACGCTGTGAGGCAGTGCTCATCGTTCTCTGCTTGGAGTGGGCAGGCGGATTACCACTGCCCGGCAGCGAGCTGTAGCAGGCTACGTGGTTACATGTCCCTCCTGCAGCCAGCGTCGTCATTGCTGTCCCCGTCACGTACAGCTTTTCCAGGAGAGTTGCTATGCCGTCCCAGGCCCCCCAAAGGTAAGGCTCGACTTCAAGGCCCACGGCTCAGTTAAAACCCCATTCCGAGCTCAAAAAAACAGCCTCAGAGCATAATTACATGCCCTTCTCTTGACTTTCATGTAGTAATTTGTATATAGTTATGCAAAAAGTACACATCACATTGAATTGATTTCCTGCATTGTTGGATTATCTCCTTCAGTGGATGGAGAGGAAATATTCTAATTCAAAGCATAAAGATTTTGTGGTTAAAGCAGTTCTGTTCCAAATATTTATCAGCCACTTGCTGGTTACGTGCCTTAGATAATTTAATCATTGTGGATCCTCTTTCTGCCTCTGTAAAATGTCATCAAATTCATGAGATTAATGTGAGGATTAAAAAACAATACATGTAAAATGCTTAGGCCAGTATCTGACTTTTCAGTAAATGCTAATTGTCAGGTCATTCCCTCCTTGGGAATAAGAAATGTTTTATTAATTTATGTGTCCTTGACACATCTTTGTTACATTGAGGTGCACAATCAATATTGAATGATTATTGGCATGTTGATGTTACTCTGTCACAAACTCATTGCATTACCAGATGCCGGACACAGGAGACAGCTGGATATTTGCTATTTGAACTCCTTTAACCCACTTGATTTTATGTTATGAAAAATATCATCAAATTCATGAGATTAATGTGAGGATTAAAAAACAATACATGTAAAATGCTTAGGCCAGTATCTGACTTTTCAGTAAATGCTAATTGTCAGGTCATTCCCTCCTTGGGAATAAGAAATGTTTTATTAATTTATGTGTCCTTGACACATCTTTGTTACATTGAGGTGCACAATCAATATTGAATGATTATTGGCATGTTGATGTTACTCTGTCACAAGCTCATTGCATTACCAGATGCCGGACACAGGAGACAGCTGGATATTTGCTATTTGAACTCCTTTAACCCACTTGATTTTATGTTATGCTGAGTTGAGTTTCATGACATCTCATACTGTGAATGAGGCAAGGTTTATGCCAAGATATACAATGTCAAAACACTGTTGCTCTTTTCAATTCCAATATTACACTAGCTTTTCTGACCTGAATTTAAAACAATTTTCAGGCAAGAAAATATCGAAAGAATTCAGATACTCTCAATCCTTCTGCAAATAGCTTTTGTATTTTTCAATACCTGGTGTGAAGCAAAGTGCAAATCTTTTAGAAAATTGTATGCACTTTTCCAACACCATGGGAAAACATTTGGGTGGTGCCTACATCAGAGGATGTAAAGGTAAATGCATAAACTGGCCATTCCATTTTACTAGTATGTGTATGGATTGGAAAGTAGATTTAATATCACTAGGGATTTGTTAAGTAAAATGATAAGTAAGAAACAAACGCAAAAGCTATAATTAACCCTTTTAATTAACCCTCATTAACCAATTAATGCGTTGCCATTCTGGGAAGGAAGGCATATCAATATTTCATTTACCTACCTTCCTTTGGAATCCCCCTCTTTATTCCTATCTTGGAAATCTTAATGTGGACACTTGAATTTTCTTGACCCTCTTCAGTTTCGAATTACTTTATCAAGGGGTTTTTCCCCTCTTTTGGAAATTTTTCAGTTACTCAAAGTCAGTAGCAAAGTAGAAATATTATTTTACCAGCAGTCCTATATATGTATTCATGTGTGTACATACATGTGTATGTGTGATATATATATCCAAATATAATGCCTTGATCTGAGAATTTTACATTGACTTCCTTTTCTATGTCTTTTTTTTCTATGACTTTATTTTCTATGTCACAGCTTATAATTTGTAGGATGGTGTATGTGAGTGTTATTATTTTTAAATAGAAATATGTTTGAAAAACACTGGTGTTAGATTCTATAGTTAGCACCTCTCTAATTACTGTCCATATGGTGCTGATGCATTGAAATATCTATTGTAATCTTCAGGGAAAGAATTTAATGTGACCCCAGTCATCATATATTTAAGCACCTTTGGGGATATAAGACCACCAATACTTCCTCTTTTGGAGAATGCTGCTCTTTACCTTTGGCCATACTTACCTGTGAATGTGCTTCAGTTTTCATGTTAACTAGTTCTAGTGCTTGTCTTTCAAAGTCTGTGCAGAGAAAAAAAAATCAAACAACAAAACATAACTGAAAGGATATGTTCCTTTTTGTGCATTTATTGAGTTTCTTCATTTCTCCTCTCCCTCTCAGTCCCCCTTAGCCCTACCCTTTCCAGTCCTTCCCTCTCCCCACCCCTCTGCCTGCTCTCTTCTCTTTTATTCTCTCTTCTCTCTCTTCTCTAACCTTCTCTCCCCCTCCCTCTCCCCCTCCTTCTCCTCCTCTCTCTCTCTTTCCCTTTCTCGCTCTCTCCTTCTTTATTTCTTTATTTATGGGAAAATATAGTGTAATGATTCATAGCATAGCCACTGGAGTTAGCTTGCCTGGGATTGAATCTTACTTTTATCCATTTCTATTTGTGTGACTTTTTGCCTCAATATCATTATTTATTTAATCTATAAGTCAGGATGTTAATACTACTTACCTGATAAGGATATTTAGAGACCTGAAATTACAAGGTCACTGAGATTAGAACAAGGTTGTCTCATACTATGTGCATGGCATGTACACATTTTATTAGGACAGTTAACATTAGCCTTATTTTGTTCTTTTATAACCTGAGTTCCTTCTCTCTTTTAGAAAGTTCTAGAATGGGTTTCTTACTGCTTCTGTGTAAGATAAGCATAATTGGGTCGCAAGGCTTCTTAACATACAGTGATACAAAATAAAATAAGATTAACAAATATTATGGTGAGCATTCAGTGAGCCTTGACAATTGGGAATATTGCCTAACAATATTGGGAGAAAAACAAAAAAATCTCATTATGACAAACAAACCTCTGTTAAGTATTTGAATCTAAAAATGTAAACATAAAAGAACTAGAAAATATAGAAAGAGATAGAGATATTTAATTAAATTGTGGTGAAGTCTTTGCTAAACATACATAAAAAGTTCAAAGTGTTTATACATTTGACTACATTAAATATAAATCATCTGATTATAAAATTAATTACCAAGATAAAAGGCTAAAACTGGAGAGGGGTGCAGGCACACTCTAAAAAAGCTTTTCATATTTGAAAACTCTATTTTAAAAAGAAGCTGAAAACCCCAATAGATAGACAGGCTTAAATTAGTCTATTGTAAAAGAAGATATACCAAAACCCAATAAGCCAATAAAAGCATTCCCAACATCACTAAGAGTCAAAGAAATGCCAGTTCAATCCCGGAGGTAGTATTTTTTTACATAAGACTGGAAAAGGTTTTTTGCTGGTAAAGTTCTTACCTAGTTTTAGCAACAATATGGATGGGCTATGGATGCTTTCATACCCTATTTTTGAGAATCTTAACAGGCAAAAACATTGGGAAGGTAATTTAGCAATATATCAGTAAATTGAGAAATGCATCTCCTTTCAACTGAACAAACTCTCTGTGAATTTATTTTAATAATCTAATTAAGGATATGCATAAAGGGGTGGCTGAAAGCATGTTCATCATGGCATTGTTGATAATAAAAGTTAGAAATGACAAATTATCCAGTAATATATATTTAAATACATAAATCTTTTCATGAATCCATTAAAATAATGATGTGGGATAATACAATTGGCATGTGAAAATGTCTACAAAAGGGAAAAAGTATGTTGTAAAGAGGTATCTATAGAAAGAATCCAAGTATGTAAAATTAAATAAATATGTGCATAGAAATCTCATAGTAGAAGCTGCATATTACAAGTAGTGGATATACTGGTAACATTTGTTTAATTTCTACTGGAATTCTTTATTTTCCAGTTTTCCAAGAATGTACATTTTTCATTTGCAAATCAGAATTTTAAAAGTCTCTGTTTATCCTATTAAGCCTAAGAGTGGGAGGTGATTTAATAACTGGGAAAAAAAGTTGATATGCTCACCAGGAAGACTTGACTATTACTAGTGATTCTGCCACTTACTAGCATTAAGACCTTAAACATTTACTTAGCGTATCTAAACCTCAATAAACCCTGACTTTATTGCATAAAATATATGTTAGTTCACTCTTACCTTCTTTTATTTGCACAATGAATTGATTACCTCTGTAATATTCATTCATGGGCAGTGGATTTTTTAAAAATATTGCTGGATATACATACAGTGGTCACAAGGAACAACATGCGCAATGTGTTCTAAAGATTGAGAGGAAGTTATACATGTACTGAGTTTTACAAATTTCTAATAAGATGGTTTATAAGGTTACATACGTTTTTTGTTCTCTCTCTTATATTTCTCCACTTTATTTTTGACGTAATCTCATCTGGGAAGATGTCATTTTTCAATGCATTTTCACTTTTTAATCTGTGTCATTTCAGAAGTTATATATGTGTTATTTACAGATATATACATGTATTTATCTATTCCAGATTTAACAGACTTAATTGGCATACGCCATATGCATTTCTGACTATTTCTGAATATTTCAACTAAAATATTCATAAAAGAAAAACTTTTATGAAAGATTACTTAGCTAGACAACAGAGTTCTTTCCAATATGTTTTTTTTTCCCCAAAAAGAGAAATGAAAACATTTATATTTGAATTTTATAACCAGCCACATCCATTATGCATCCCTTATGACAGAACAAACTTGGACCAAAGATGTTTAAGCTCTCTCTAGGGCTTTGACTCAATTTCAGTCTAATAATCTTTGTATGTATAGCCTCTTCAAGACTGACTCAATTTCAGTCTAATAATCTTTGTATGTATAACCTCTTCGAGAACTTTGTAAAAAAGAACGAATTTTTGTACAGTATTCAATTCTTCTGGAATTTTAATACTTATTTATCAGTGAATTGTTGATTTCATTGACCAACTAAGTTCTTGGGCCTTCTTCACCTAAATATTGTTGAAGATAATGTTTTATAGTCTACACTAAGAATTGTTAACTCAAATGTTTACATTGCCAAGCAGGAAAAATATATTTTCATACTGGACAATGTAAGTATTTGAGAACTCAAATATATGTATCGAGAGAGGGAGAGAAGTCAAAAGAGAATTGGAGAAGACAAAAGACATGCTTCCTTAAAGGCTTTCTGAAAAATTTTGTAATAATGTGTGCAGAGCATACCCACACACCTTGCAGGCTAGATTATTCAATCTATGCATATAGGTTTCAGTGTCTTATTACACCTTATCTGTGGAGTTACCTGTAAAGGTATCTACTTACACCTATGCCACCCTCGTTCCTGGAAAATAGTTGCTTACAATTACGTAGCTTGGGAAATAAGGAAAGACCACTTATGTGTTTCTTCTGCTCCGAGGTGATCATATAGCCACTGCCATGTTTTCCTGTGTTGCCAATTTTTGAATTGCTTAAAGAAAACTAAATATATATATATATATATATATGTGTGTGTGTGTGTGTGTGTGTGTGTGTGTGTATAACTCCAATAAAATTAACTCCTATTGGATTCCTAAAAACTAATCTTTAAAAATTATACTTTTTCGTAAAAAATGCTTAATGGTTCCTAGCTTATTATATAGCTCAAAATCCTTAGCACTTAGGCAGGCTTTAAACAATCTGATCTTAATTTCTGACTACCACTTTTCTCAGCATGAAGCATTCATTTGGAATCTTTGATTCTGAATCTTCTAGAATGTGCCCTTGGGTCTCTTCTCTTTCCTGGATTTTTCCAAGACAGATATTCTTGTGGTTTCCCCCTCAACTGTTTCCTCCCAGTAAGCCCAGATTTGTACCATGTGTTTTCTGACTCTTGTTATGGGCTTCTGCCTTATTTTCACGTATTATTTCTGTAACAACTAGTATACAGTTGCTAAGTGGATGCTAAACTTGCCTTTCATTCATGGTCCTTTTTGGCTCTTTAGAACAGAGTCTGAATGGTGTGTGATTCATTAAAGAATATTGATTGGTCAGTCTCTAGACTCTTTATCCAGAATGAACCAATCAGGCACTGATGCACATGTAGTTTGTGCAGAACTATGGTAGTATATGCTTTCTAAATTACTCATTTCTGAGAAATTCTCACCTTCTTGAATTTTGTATTAATGGATTAATACTCTGCCTGTATGGAGTCCAGGCTCTCTGATGCCAGGAACCTTATCTTACACTTCTTATAATGGAATTCCTCCAATTCCTTTAATGCTTACATAAATACATTGATACATATATACAAACACAATTACCTGTAATAACTCAGACCCTCTTCTCCTATTCACCAATCTTGTAAAAAATAGAGATGTAAGAAGGAAGGAGAGAAAGGCAGTAATCGTAAAGCATAGTGGAGTAAAAATGGGCAAGATTTGGAGTATAAAAAGAATTAACTTTTTACTCTCTTCTGTCATTTGCGAGTTTAGTAACCTTGTGCGTGTTACTTAGCCCTACCCTGTAAATATCATTATTCCAATCTCTAACTGGGAGAGAGTGGCCTCTAACTATAAAGGATTGTTATTGCTGGATCATATACTAGTTCTAGTTTCGGTTTTTTGAGAAACCTCCATAACGTTTTCCACAGTAGCTGCACCAATTTACATTCTCACCAACAGTGTACTAGGGCTCCCCTTTCTCCATATCTTCACCAACATTTGTTATTTGTAGACTTTTTGATGATAGCCATTTTGACAGATGTGAGGTGATATCTCGTGCTTTTAATTTGCATTTCTCTGATGATTAGCAGTGTCAAGCACCTTTTCATGTACTTGTTGGCCATCTGTATATCTTCTTCGAAAAATATCGATTCAGGTCTTCTGCCCATTTTTTTATTGAGTTTTTTTTGATATTGAGTTGTATGAGCTGTTTATATATTTTGGATGTTAACAATTTATCAGTCATGTCATTTGCAAGTATTTTCTCCCATTCAGTAGGTTGTCTTTTTGTTTTGTTGATGGTTTCCTTTGCTGTGCAAAATCTTTTAACTTAAAGTTCCCTTTGTGTATTTTTGCTTTTATTTCCTTTGCCTTAGGAAACAGATTCAAAAAATATTGCTATGATTTATGTCAAAGAGTATTTTGCCTATGTTTTCTTCTACAAGGTTTATGATTTCTGGTCTTACATTTAGGTCTTTAATCTACTTTGAGTTTATTTCTGTATATGTTGTAAGAAAATGTTCTAATTTCATTATTTTCCACTCCTGTGTATCTATCTGAAGAAAATGAAAACACTAATTCAAAAAGATACATGCACACCAATGTTCATGCAACATTATTTATAATAGCGATGATATAGAAGCAACCTAAGTGTCCATCAACTGATGAACAAATAAAGAAGATGTGATATTATATACACACCTATGTGTGTCTATATACATATATACATGCGTGTTTATATATACATGTGTATACATATTTATATATACCCCCACACATACACACAATTGAATATCACTTGGCCATAAAAAAGGATGAAATTGTGCCATTTGCAACCACATGGATTGACCTAGAGGGTATTATGCTTAGTGAAGTAAGTCAGACAGAGGAAGGTAAATACTGTATGCCATCACTGTATGTGGAATATAAAAAAGAAAGAATGAATATAACAAAACAGAAACAGAACCACAGATATAGAGAACAAACTGATGGTTACCAGCAGGGAGAGGGAAGGAGGGAGGGGCAAGATAGGGGTAGAGGATTAAGAGGTACAAACTCCTATGTGTAAAATACATAAGCTACAAGATATATTGTATAGCACAGGGAATACAGCTAATATTTTACAATAACTTTAAATGGAGTATAATCTATAAAACTATTGAATCACTATATTGTACACTTGAAACTAATATAATATTATAAAT
Source organism: Neophocaena asiaeorientalis asiaeorientalis (assembly GCF_003031525.2). Lineage (NCBI taxonomy): Eukaryota > Metazoa > Chordata > Mammalia > Artiodactyla > Phocoenidae > Neophocaena > Neophocaena asiaeorientalis. The sequence continues at coordinate 215,649 of NW_020172476.1, forward strand.
CAACTATACTTCAATTAAAAATAAATAAAATAAAAAGCATTGTTATGAAGACTAAATAATAATGTATGTTAAGTCACCTTGAATATCTGTTTCAAGCACGCCTTGATTCTTTTTTCAGAACCCAGTTTTATAATCTATAAAATAGGCATAATATGCACTGCACAGATATGTCAGAGAGAAAAATAAAATAAGGCAATAATGTCTTTGGAAGAGTTAAAATGTAGTTGTTTAATAAAATTTAGCTCATTCTTCCCGTATAGCAAAATCTTAAGTCATTGTTATATCCCAATGACAGATAGGTATTAAAACTAAGTTAGTTTGATTATAAAGTCTCCGTTTCAAAGTCTAGGGGAATGTTTTTACATTACAGAGGTCTAAATACAGTTGTTAATTGAAACTTTCTGGTAAAGATGTTATTTTACATTTCTGTAAAGTAAACACCTAACAGAATAAAATTAAGCCTGAGTTACCACCAAAATACCCACATATAAAATAGTGAAAATGAGGAATTATTTCCATGTCTTTTTAAATTACATTCACAGAATATTTCCTGAGCATATTTATTAGATAAAATAATAATTGGAGAGTGGCAGTTATAAAATGTCAATTCTTGGTGTCAAATCATTCCATCATAAATTTCGTGTGACTAATTTTGTGACTTTTCACTTCTTCTGGAATGCTGCTCTCAAATCTCAGAAATGGGAAATTTTATTAAGTTTATAATGATAGAAATATTTATTTTAATACCATCCTGGACAAAAAAATCAATCTGTGTTCATAGAACCAGAATCTTAATGTCGGAAGGAATGTTTGAGTTCTTTCTGTCTAATTCCTTTATTTTACAGTTGACAAAAATTGAAATTCAGATAGATTTAGTATCAAGGCCATGCAGGTATTAGATTTTGCATTAGTCTTTTCATTGTTTATTTCCTCCTATAATAATATCTGAAAATTTTTAAAAAGGCATTAAAACATAAAAAAACAAGGTATTACAATAGCAAAAATATGTTTTCAATTACTGTAAGATTAATAGAAACCCATTATAAGGAGAGCTACTTTAAGTGAGTAAAGTATTTTACAGAATGTATGTAGACATGAAACAAGAAATTTCTATTATTTTTTGCAAGTATTTATAGCTGTTTATTTTATGGTCAACCTAGATACAGGCAGGATCTTAATCAAATAGTGATGATACTCAGACTCACTGAGAGCCAATAGAGAAAACACACACACACACAGGCACCTGCTCCTGAGCCACCGCACACTGGAATACTCTCTAGAACATGGAGAAAATAAAAATACATGTGGTAATTTCTGTGAATCCTATCAAGATGTTGATTGTACAATAATTATGTCATCCACAAATAACTCTTGTCTTAATATTGTCTTCCGTGTGTGTGTAAAGGTGTGTAAGAAGCCTCTTGCCTTCAGAAATGATTGAGTCAGAACCCAAAATTCAAGCCTATTCAAAATCCCTGTTTTTCCCATTATACTGCGCTCCCTCTGTGAATAGGTGAGCACAAGCTCCCCCCAACGCCCATCTCTGCTAAAAAACACTCCTCCATTGTCTTTGACTATACTGGGTTTTGCATCTTTCTTCTCCTGTATTCCAGTTCTGGTTAGTGTCTTACATACCTACTCTGTTTCAAGCTGTTTCCTATATTACCCATTAAATTTACTTCAGCAGCAGCTATATTTCTACTTCAGCTCATCCCTTTAAACATGCACTTTGGTATATAATACAGAAAAAAGATTAAATCGATATTGGGTTTTTAAAATGTTTAAGAGGACTTGCCAATTATGCTCAAGGCAAAGCTTCTAGCAACAATTCCCAAAACCACAGCCTTAAACTAGTCTGAAGAGGGAACAGCTGGAGCTGCCAGCAGGCTGAGAACATATCACTTCACTCCGTCCTCACTCCTGCTTCAAGAACATGACTTTGCAACTCTGGTTACTGTCCTCAGGGTGAGAAAGAGAAAGATTCTCGCCCTTCTTGCTATTACAAGCCATAAAATTGTACCTAGCTGTAGGGAGATGGGAGAGGAGGGAGTGCAGATTTCTCAGTGTATGTAAGATGAGATGGTCTTTGTGGACTAGTAGGACCCCTGTGATGAGGAACTTCCAAAACTAGTTTAGCTCTCCAATGTGAGCAGTCATACTCAATGAAACTGTTCATCCTTTATGTTACTTATTATTTTCAGTTGTCCATGGGCTAAAATATGTGTTCTCTTAAATATTTTTAAAATAGAGTAAATTGCAGAGATTAACATAACAAACACGATAACCAATCTATTCAACTTTAACAACTATTTCCCTCATTTTCCTGAGTAGGTCGATGATTTTATAAATTCTGTCATTGTTCCATTGTTTATCTTAGGAGGAGGAGGTGAAAGACAAAGACACTTAATATACATCTGAAATATTCATGATGACCACATGAGTTTTTAAATTTTATTAAAATATTTTAAATTTATTATTTTTATCCAGGTAATCTTTCCATGTAGGTTTAAAGAGTCAAATAGTAAAAATTATCAAACTTATAATGAAAAAAACACAGTCCTCTAATTCACCATTCCCAGTTTCTAATCCCACTTCCCTATACTACTTATTGATTTTTCAGGTTTAGATATTATATATTTTGATAGCTAATTTCATGTGTCAACTTGGCTAAACCATGGTATCCAGATATTTGGTCAAACATTATTCTACATGTTTCTCTGAAGGTATTTGTCCGAAGAGATTAACATTTAAATCAGTAGATTTTGAGTAAAGCAGATCACCCTCCATAATGTGGGTGAACCTTATCCAATCAGTTGAAATCTTTAATAGAAAAAGACTCACCTCCCCATGTGAGAATTAGTTCTCCCAGCAGACTGCCTTTGGACTTGAACTGCAGCTCTTTCCTCGGTCTCCAGCCTGCTGGCCTACCCTGCAGATTTTGAACTTGCCAAGCTTACACAATTATGTGAGCTATTTGTTTTCAAATACATCTCAATCTCTTTCTCTGTCTCTCTGTCTCTATCTCTGTCTCTCACTCTCTCTCTCTCCCCCTCCCTCCCTCCATCTCTAAGTATATATATATATATACATACTCATCCTGTTTGTTCTGTTTCTTTGGAAATCCTATAGATATCTAGATATACATAGATATATAGACTTCCAAATTTAGAAGATGAAGCTGTAACTTTTCTTGTTTTTTACCACTTCCTCTTCCTCATTTTTGTAATATAATATCCCAATTTTTACTTAAATCCATATTTTTCATGAATGAATGTTTGGACTGTATAGTTATTGTTCACAGTTGCACCACATAATGGACATAAACATGTTTTCATCCTTATACAGTATTTTGTTTGTCCTGATGTTAATTATTGCCTCAGTTCTTTGCTTGCTTGTTTTTCTAAATTTTCTATTAATGTCTTGAGAGACTTCTCAGTATGATCATACATCACTGCCTCTGAAAACTGAATGTGGTTACTATTGATTCTCTCAACATGGCCAGAATGGTATACACATATTCTGCTTATCTGAATCTCAGGCTTACAATTCCAGATCTGGACTTGGTACAGCTGGTGGGTTAAGTCCAAGTCATTTGTGTGTGTGTGTGTTCTAGGCCTTGGTAAAACAGATACCCCGCTTTACATCTCCTCTTGTGAGAAGGAGACTTTGTTTTATGTGACTGGGGATTTCCACAATATTAGAAGGGGCTTCAGTTTCTGAGCAGCCAAAATAATTGTAAATGGCCACTACATCCTGATACTGCCTTATTTTTAGGAAGCTACTTGTCCTTCATAATCAATTGCATTCATTCATCAAGATTCACACATAGAAGCAGTATAGATAAGTGAAAAGAAATTGGGAGATAAGATTTTAATCCCATCTCTAATATTTATAGAGTAGGAATTGATCTAAATGATTGTACATAATGAAAGATTGCAATTGCTAGTGAAAGTCAAGGTCAAGTTTTAGTTTTCACTTATAAAGTCACCAGTTAGATACTTTTTAAAATTATCAGTATTTTACAAACTTTCATATGGTTATACTTCAAAAAATTAGGCCAAAATCTCATTAGAATATCTTGAAATAGTGAATTTTTAGCATTTAATCTCCAATGCCAGTCGTTTATACAAGGAGAAAATGTATGGGCAAAATGAAGGAAATAATGAAGAGATGGGAATTAAAAGATTATTAATTTTTGGTATTCAAACTGACTGAGTTTTGAAAGTTCTGAGTGGAGGTAGATTAGATTCCAGAATGTACACCCATTGTTCAGGTACCCACCCATATTTTTAATACATCACTCAGTCTTAAATTTCTCAGAGACTCCCATACATAAATGAATGAATAAGATGGTTACATGATAATAGTCTTAATTCAGGAATAGAGAAAATGTTTTGTTCACTGAGGAATTTGAGCATTATTTATAATGTGCTCTTTATAAATTTTAATTGTTTCAAATATGATTATTCTCATTAGTCAAAAAGTTTTATTTCTTCATAATGTTAGCCAAAAGAACTGTCTAAAAATCAAAAGAGAGCATTTTGGCTCCATATTTACCTATCCATTTATTATTAAAATGTATAATAAGATTAATATTGGTAGAAAATAATAAAAAATAGAGATGTGTTGATTTACTTCAGGTTACCTATTACTTATTTAAGAGTTAGAAGTCAGATTAGAATTTTTCATTTATGTTTTGGGTATTGGATTGAAACAGTTGAATACAGGGAGAAATTATACTTCGGACGTTCGTGAAGAAGTAATTTGTGCACATACCACTCTTTCCCTTTGAAAAAACATGGTGTACTTTACGAGATGAAATGAGTCAGTTTTTTTTGTGAGTCTACCTCAAACTGAATTTTTAGGAAAGAAAAATACCTTAATCACTAACAGAAACTGCAGAAATAAATTACTGACTTGTAGAGTGCATTCATTCACTCACCCAACAAATACTTTGGACTTTAATTATATGCTGTGAAAAATGCATGCATGATACTCTGCTTAATCTACTATAATTTAATATTATACACAAAAGCATATTATATGGTACCAGTTTGACTATCTTAGGGAACATTTTGACCAGGTGCTCCGTTTTTGCAAAATAGAAATCCTAATTATTTTTTCTGCAAAGGAAACTAGAGGTGTCCATGATAACCCATTATAGGTTTTGGTGTGCATGTGTATTCAATTTTGGAGGAAGTCTTCTATGAATAGGTAATATTTCATATGCCTAGGAAACAAGTTCAGATTGAAAAAACAGCATGGTGCAGTGATAGTTTGTTAAATTCTAAGTGATGAGGGCCACATATTGTAGATGAAGGACAGCTTCTAAAAAGTGATTGCCTTGTGAGGGAAAGATCTTTGAGAAAAATACTTACATTTCCTCAAGTATGTCACAGTGTTACATAAGTGCTGCAATTTGTATTGACAGCATCTGTTCCTTGTCCTGGCCCAGAGGGTGTCAAACTAGGTATAAATTCAAAAATGCAAATGTTATTGCTTACTTTCAAAGCTAAATTTTCACATGATATCTCAAACCATGAATAAATTCTACAGATTTACACTTTCTTCCCTCTGATCATTAATCCTCTTTATTCATGGAAAATATGCTTGGCTCTATATGTATATATACTTTTAATTTCCATTTTGCTAAAGTACTGAACATAGGTATATTTGTAATTCTAACAGTGATGATGATGGCAGTGATCACGATGATAATGATAAAGAAAAATGGTTTTGAGGATAACTGTTATAATGATGATGCTATTTCTGATAGCACTTCCAAGTTCTTTCTTGTGTCTGCATTGTTTGGAGAGAAGCTGAGAAAAAAAAATAGTATTAGTATTATCAGACGATGGTGGAGAATTAGAATATCAGGAAGAAGACACTCTCATAAATATACTTTATATCCATTCTTTTCATTTTCACTGTCATCATTAATTCTACTCATTGTTTGATTCATTCATTCATCCATTCAATATACACATTTTAGGCACAAATGAGGTGTTAGAATAACATAGAAAGCAAACATAGTCATAGCTATTATCTTCGTGGACCCTTAATCTAGTGCAATATGTAGAGGTTAGTTCCATACAACTAGCTGAGAAAGTTCAACTGTGTTAGATATTATGAATGAAAGTGACATGATGCTTCTAAAGCTTGTAAAAGAGGATTCTGATATAAATATGAGCAAGGAATTAAATAAAGTGTAGGAGTTAAGAGAAAAGAGGAGAAAAAAAGTATTCCAGGCACAGAGGTCAGAGGAAGCATGATGTGAATAATAGCAATTGAAAGTCATTTGACTGAATTAGATAAAGCCAGGGAAGAGTGGTTCTCCATATGGCTAGAAAAGTAGGTAGAACCATACCAAGCAGAGCCCTATTGTCTTATGTTATGTGAAAGGGAAAGTGATCAAACTAGTACCCTGATAGGATTTGCATTTTGAAAAGGGCACTCTGACTTGACTGCAGTCTGAAGAATTAATTGGAAGCGGACAAACTTACTTTATGACAAATTACAGAATTAATTTTTGTTTTTAACCTGGGATTTGGCACGGCCAGCTACCTACCCTGTTTTAATAAGAAAGAAATTAAAGTCAGAGAGAGAAAATAAGTTTTATACTTAGTGTCAGAACTTGATTTAAAACAAACAAAACTTAGATTATTAATTTCAAATATGTCCTTTCCATGAGATTCGGACATGTATTGATTAAATTTACTAGCCAAACTTGCTTCACTCTGCTCTTGGATCATCTGTGTCACCTTTTATTTTACTGTTCTTCTGTAGTTTCCTTTTTTCCCACCACCTCTTGCTTGTCCTCTCCACTGCTAAACAAAAATATCATCTTGCCATTCTGAGCTATAAAGGAATATGTGTCACGCTAAGGCTCTTCTTGCACATTTCCATTACATAATAATTTATTCATAAACATAATATTTTTCTAATAAACTGCATGTTTTCTGAGGAAGAGGCAATAACTTGATCTGTTTTCCTTCCACTGATTTGATGTATGCAATAGCTGTATAAACAGAGATGATACTTTGAAAATTGTCAATATTCTTTATGAGTATATTACTGAATATTACTATATATTTCTGAAAATGTTACTATCTAAATTAAGCTTTTTGTAATTAATTAATAACAAAAAATAAGTAACCATAGTTTTATTAGTGAAAAATTCACCTAATACTAAGGTGTACATGGCCAAATATGGAAATGCTAGAGGGAAGAGGTAGGATCTACAGGTTCAGTAAGTCCCTTTTGGGGTCAGAAAGGTTTGCGTATATGGTCATATATATTTTTGACCATTTCTTAATTTTGAGAGAATTATAATATAGCCACAAAATTCAATTATTCTAAAAACCCAAATAAATTTTTAAAATATGAGTGAAGTTATACTGTGAATCTACTTAAAACTCTTCAATGAATTCTCAAAACATGTACTTAAAATAAAATACAAACTCCTGCTACTTATTAAATGACCCTACATGATGAAGCCATGCATCAGTCTCCCATCTCATGTCCTGTGGCCCTTCCCTCAGTCACTGTGCATCAACCACTGGGTCTTTTCTCAATTCCTCAAACGTTATAAGCTCATCTCTGCCTCAAGGCCTTTGCACTTACTCTTTCCTACTCTCAAGCTTTCTTCCTACACAGCCACATGGGTCTGATTTCTTGTCATCATTTAGATCTCAGCTGAGATACGAATTGCTCAGGGAAGACTTCTCTGACCACTGCTCTACTTCCAGTCACCCTCTCTCGCATTCTACAGTTATATAGTCTTCCCAGGGCTTCTTATTTGAAATCATCATATTTATGCATTTGCTTATTATCTGTCTTCTCCTATGAATAGAAGTTCCATGAAAACAGAAGTGTTTCATGTAAAATACTTCATGTAAAATACTGCACCAAACAGTATTTTACTTCCAGAGAACAGAATATCACCTGTCACCTGGAAAGTACTCAATGAGTATTTTTTTAGATAAGGGAATGATTGTATGAGGAACTGAAAAAATCACAGCATTCTGAGGCCTCTGCTGTATCTCTACACCAAAGCAGCTGTAGGCACACAGGATTCCAGATCTTTATTTCATCGATAGAATTCATAACACCTACATTACTTTTCAATTTATTATTAGATGTGTTCAGAGAGAAATATACAGAATTTTATGGCATTGCCTGAAAAAGAAAAAAATCAAAGAGCTCAAAATAATACCTACTTTCCTCTGATGGTAGTTAAATTTATATCAACATACTTTAGAAAATCTAACTATTAAGCAATCTTTAGCAAACTTTAACTATTTAACTATTAAGTTTTGCTTAATAGTTAAACCTTAACTATTAAGCAAAACTTTACAGAAGTACAAAGTGCAGCTGTTAAAAATAATGTGACTTTGGGGACTTCCCTGGCAGTGCAGTGGTTAGGACTTTGCCTTCCAATGCAGGGGCTGAGGGTTCAATCCCTGGTTGGGGAGCAAAGGTCCCACATGCCTCGTGGCCAAAAACCAAAACATAAAACGGAAGCAATGTTGTAACAAATTCAATAAAGACTTTAAAAATAAATCTTTAAAAAAAATAATAATGTGACTTTGCATAATGTGACTTTTGGATTTACAACTGTAAAGGAGAGAGTAAGAGTTAATCACTGAGAGAATAACTCAAGCTACCTGCTATCTATTTCATATACATATTCTGTGTTTGATCATAATAGTTTAAAAAAAGTGGACATGAAGTTTTCCCAGAAATCAAATTAAGTTGGACAGTCTATTCATCCTCTTCTGGTGATCCAGATCTTCAGATGAACCCAGTAGTACTCTAAGTGAATAGTCACCAGACACCTGCTGAGTAATCCTTATAACACTGTGCTTGGTTAACATAACAATAGTAAACGTATATATAGCATTCATTATGTCCCAGTTACTGTTCTGTGCACTTCACATATATTAACAAGTTTAATCTTCATAAGAGCTTTTCAGTATAACAGTTATTGTCTCCATTTAACAGACAAGACTAAGGAACTTGCCTAACATAAAACTTGTCAGAGCCAAAATTTGAACATAGGCAGTCTATCTAGAGATCCAGATCCTTGACCACTGTACTGTACCACCTCTTACACAATCCTCTTCTGTCTGAAAATCAATCACATGTGTGTAAAATCAAGTCAAATGCAGCTAATAGATCTGGAGAATTTTAAAGTCAGATATAGAACATTGGAACATTGAGAAATAGAGAATAAGAAGACCGTAAACTTTTAAATGATTCAAAGAAATTTAATTGGATTTCATAGAGGTTATCTTAGTTCAGGCTTCTGTAACAAAAATACCATAGAGTGGGTGACTTATAATCAACAGAAATTCAATTCTCACAGTTCCTGCAGGCTAGGAAGTCCACTGTCAAGGCACCAATAGATTTGGTGTCTGGTGAGGATACACATCCTGTGTCCTTACATGGAGGAAGGGTTAAAGAAGCTCTTCTATAAGGGCTTTAATCTCATTCATGAGGGCTCCACCCCTATGACCATTCACCTCCCAAAGACTCTACCTCTGAATATCCTTACATTCGGGATTACATTTCAAAGTGTTAATTTTAGGAGGGACACAAACATTCAGTCTAAAACAGGAATAGATTTTGGTTGCTTTCTTTCTAAGTTTGCCCAATATAACCTAGACTTATAAACAAATTTGTTAATTTCTGCAAAAGAGAGCATGTAACTTTACGGTAACTATTAACGCTGCTGCACCTGTTACTTTAGATAAACTTCTCATTCATAAATTCCAAACTGTTTTAATTACAATACTGTGGTCTAAACACATTTATGAAACTACTACTTTTGAAGAAATTATGTGATTTACTTTACTTGATTTTATACATATTTACAAATACTTTGCCCAGAAAAAAAAAAATCTGCTTCTCTGGAAGATGTATTCAAAATCTCATAGTGGCATGTGAAAAAAATATATATAAAGGTATAGATACCAGCTCCAGCTATGCTACCTACAACAAATGAAACTTTTACCAAAATACTTAGCTCAATTTGGACTCTTATTTCCTTATATTTAACCATAAAATATAATACGCTTAGCTTTCATCTGTTCAGTAATTTTCTGGGGAATTTTCCATATTCTATTATTTTGATTCTGATGGTTCTTGTACTAATGAGACCCCTACGTCTCACAACATATAGACCTTACTAAAGCAATTGAATTCTTTTGATCTTTATCTCTTTCTATTAACTCTCTAACAAGTTTTATCTTTTGGGATACACCCAGGGCAAGAAGACAGCTAGAAATAAGTAATTTGTAGCGCTGTAGAGTAAGGTGCAGTAGGCCCTAATACTATGATCTCTAAAGATATCCTATCTCCTGTCTTTCTCAAAGACTGAGTGCTTCCTCCAGTACTGTGATTTATACTGTATCTTTCCACAAAGTCACTGTATTTATGCATAAGTCAGTTAGGACACTTTCTGCTACTTATTGTCAAAGAAACTAAATGATACTTGGGAAATAATTCCTATCCTAGTGACCAGTAGACAAATTTGTAGTGACCAGGATAGGAAATAATTCCTATCCTAGTGACCAGTAGACAAGTTGAACCATTAGAGTAATTGGGTACATTTCATTCACAGTTATAAAGTAATGAGATTGAATAATGCTAAAACGAATTAAATATATATATAAATGTATATATAAAATTCTCAGTAACTAGCTATATGACACCAAAAAATTAAAACATTTTTGTCAGTCTCCTTTCTCATATCTTGAAAACTTCAATTTTTGTCCTTTTATCTCACTGGGCAGTGGTGAGAATAAAATGTGAATTCCTTGAACATGTGAAAAAAACAAAATTAGTTCATATTAGTATTGTTGCTCTTATTATTATAATTATGTTCTTAAATCACTCCTTAGCCATTAAATACCCAGGATGGGGTCAGTAAGCTAAACTTGTAGTGTCTGAAGTCTTTGCTAAAGCACTTTTAATTAACTTAAAGAATTAGAGAAAAAAAATTTGATTTATAAATTCCAGGTAATGAGACATATCTTTCTGACCAAAGATTATGTTTTGATTATTTGACGTAATCAGTGGTGCCTAGCAGTTTCAGGCATGTAGTACTAACTACAGTCACTAAAAATGTCCTGTGGTACCTCCATGATCTAACTTTAAAGGTGGTACTTTGCTTAAGGAAATGGGTTAATTTATGTTCACATATGTATCGATTACTTACTTAGGAACTTAGAGTGCATGCTTCTTATTGCTACATTTTGACTTGCCATGCCTTTGCCATTTCCCTGTTTCTTTATTCTTGAAATAAAAGTTTAAGCCTCCTATTTTTTCTAAGTATACATAGTTATAAAAGAGCACTGCAAGATAAGATTTTTTGTATGTTGAGTTAACACCATCAGATACTGCCATGAAAACAGGTGAGCCAGCATTAATCATAGAATCATATAGCTGGAAGGGAACTCCAAAGGTGACATAGTTAATTCTCTTGACTCCATGTAGACTGCCTTGAAATTAACTTAGAGAAATAGGTGCCCGTCCAAGAACTTAAAGGTCAAGTGGCATCATGAATGTATGAATACCCATAGCCAAGTGGAATATGAGCTGATAATTTAGATAATTCAACTACAATATCTTCATATTGATTCAATCATCTAAATATATGAATATTTTCATTTGGACAGCAGTGTAGTTTAACAGGAGAAAGTGATTTGAAGTATGAAAGGTTATATTAGAATATTTTTTTTGAGAATAGAGACTACATATAAAATGCCTATACTAAAATGTTATACTGTTGTATAACGGAACACCACAAAGCTTAATAACTTACAACAAAACAACAATTTATTGCTCATTACACGACTTGGATAGGGCTCAGTGGGGATGGATCATCTCTACTCCATGTGATATTGTCTGGGGCATGCTGACTTGAATTGTAGGATAGAAGATAGCTTCACTCAGATGTCTGGGCACAACAGATGGGATTGCTGAATTAGTAGGAGCATGCTAAACCTCTGTGTCTTTGTGGCCTCTGCGGAAGGAGAGTCTTAACATTTTACATGGAGGCTTACTATCAAAATGACAAAAATGGAAGACAATACCTTTTAAAACCCAGGGATGGAACTCTCTTGAATGTCACATCTGTTGCATTTTATTGGTTCAACAAGTCATAAGGCCAATGGCCATTCATAAGAGAAGTAGAATACCTCTCTTAGGCAGGCAGTCCTGGGAAGGGTCAAATTTCTGGATCTAATCCCAGTAAAATCTACCATAATAAGTTATGCCCCTGTCATGTAAAAAATCTACCCACCTCCTTCCAGCACCTGCCCAAAACTTATCCCATTATAGCATTAGACTTGAAGTCCATAGCTTGTGATCTGCATCAGGACTGGATTTGGATGAGGTTTTCTGAGTGTAAGTCCAGTTCCTCTAGAGAACTGATCATTTAAAAAACTAGTTATCTGTGCCTAGTATTATTCATGAGACAGGGGCAGGACAATAGAGACACTCTTTTTCGAAGAGAGGAAGAACAGGCAGCACATAGCTCCATAGCAGTTCTAAAATCCAGCCATCGCTTGCTTTCACAGCCTCCTACTCCTGCAGACAGGAAATGTTCTTTGAATATAACCCAGTTTTGGCCTGTGAGAATGAATCACTAATTCATGGCTAACCTCAGCCTTTGGCTTTATCCTCTGAGCTATTAGACTTGCTCTCTGAGATGCCATTCCTTTATCATAAGAAATAACTTCTATTTGCTGTTGAGTAGCTTTTTCTTCCTGATATACTAAACAGTTGGTGGCCAGAAGCCTCTTTTTATTTTGAAATGTCTTAATCTCCTTTAGTCGAAGCTAGTACAAGTACTCTAATAACTTTGTATTAAGTTAATGCATCAAATTATAATTCATTTCATTAGGTAAAAGCCATACCTACAATGTCTTTAAGACCAGCCCTTCTCAACTTTGGGCTGCCAGCCATGTTTCTATGGGATGTTGCCCTTAATATTCTTAGAAGACATTTTTTCATGCTGGGAGAATGCAGTATAAAACTCATTAAGTCTTTCTGAGGTTTTAAAAAGAAGTCTTACAGAAGAACCCTTGATTTGATCTTTTTCTGGCAATGCCCTGCATTTGATCTTTGCCTGAGGCTATTTCTGTCTTTGAGGCTGGGGATTAGAAAAATATTTACTTTCTCATCTAGAAAATCCTAAAATGGAAATATTTCCTCTAAATTCTTTTTCAGCACTGAATATTTCCTCCTTTAGCTCGTAACTCTTTTATGTTTTCTCACACACAGGTAATCAAGTCAGTCAGCACTTTTGACATTCTGCATAGATATCTCCTTAGTCGGATACATTTTCTACATTTTATGCTAACTTAGTCAGCAGTTTTGCCAGTTTCCCATGGATACTTAACACTGGATTTCCTTCCTTCAGCCTCCCAGTGCAAGCCACCTTATCGCTTCTCCAGTCTCAATCAACAGGCTCTTTACTGCCCATCCAGCCTCTTGCAATCACCTGGGTCTAAGCCAATACCACATATTTTAAGTTTCTGTTATGCAGGTCTCCATTTCCAGGTCTCAAAGTCTGTCTCATATATTTATTACTGAGTAAATAACCGCCAAATAGTTACTTAAGACCACTATAATTTAACATTTCCAACAATTGAAAGTAAGACTCTGATGGGTATGTCTTCTGCTCAATTTTGTGTTGTCTGTGGTCACTTACCTGTTTAGTGACTGATGCATTTAACTGGGAGCAAAGTTGATGTTGGAATATGTAAGATGGCCTTAATCGCATATATAATACTTCAGCTTGGATAGATGGAACGTCTGGTATCTGACTGGGGCTCTCTCTACATATTCTTTCACTGTTCAGTAGTAGAGCTTCTTTACTTGGGAAGCCGGATTCTAGTCCTCTGGAGACAAAGTCTAGATCTGGCAGAGTGTCATCTTCACTGCATTCTATTGGTAAAAGATAGCCACAAGGCGAGCTTAAATTCTAGAGGAAGATACTACATCCACCTATTGGTGGGATTGAGGTATGTACATGCAGAGACTGAGGAATTCTTAGAAGTCATCTTTAAACATAAACTATCACTTACCAGTATAATTCTGGACGTATATAGTGGGTGATTAACAAATGTCAGTTGCCTTTCAGTCATACCCCCATGTGACGTATATGTTCCTCTTCTTTTATAATGAATGTATTTATTAAACAGTAATTTATAAAATAAAATGAATTTTACTCTCACTTTACTTACTATAGTAATCATATTCAATTTTAAATTTCTCCTTTTTAAATAAAGAAGGAATATCTTCAATGACATGATTTTGGTGAGATTAAGTAGTATTCTGATTACAAAGATACTTCTGGATTTTGCAATTACAAGGTCATTGTTGCACTTGACCTTTTATATGTCCTGAAGCCTTTTTCATTATGCTGAAAAGTAAAGAAAGATGAGAGCTAGTAGAATCTGTGAATAAAAGCTATTCAAACTTTAATACTTAAAGTAATATAGGATGTGGGGGAGAGAGATTATTGTGAGGGAGGTCTCTTTCCATTCCCTCAGCTTTATCTACTTATATGTAAGGAATTTAAATTTAACGATTTAGAACTTATGTGAGCTTCCCACTCTCTTTGTTCATTCTTTGATTATATGACTTGTTACAGCCAATAAAGATATGTGCTGTGTAGGTGAGATGGAGTCATCTAAGTAATGATGTAGGTGAGATGAAGTCATCATCTATATTTTATATGGATATAAGTAACGCAGATAAGATAGAATTTTAAACTAATACCATATGGCCTGATTTTTACACTTTTCTTTTTAAGCGGGGAAGTTTTGTTTTGTTTTTTTTTTCCCTAACAGTTCTCTCAGAGTATAGGCCAAGCAATTTCTGGATGAATATATTCAGGAATGTTGACATCTTGTTAAATTGCTGTCAGGCTTCAGGGAATGAGTTTAAAGGTCCTGGAGGTACTAATGGTTAGGAAACTCAGGCTGACATATTGGCCATGACAAAAGAAGCTCTATGCACAGTGTCAGCAGTAGTGGCAGTAACTGGTTCTGGCAGGGTGGTCTCTACCACCGGGTGATAAGACACTTTTATCTTTATGAGTTTCAGAGGCATTTCAGAAAGTATTTTCAGAGTTCTGTGTTGGCAATACTGAGAAAGAGAACATCAAACGTGTTTTCAGGAATGACAGCTGAGATCCCCTCTGCTCACCAAAAGCTGCACAGGGAGCAGGGAAGAGTTCTGTGTTTTTGTCATTTTCCCCACTTGCTGCCCTCAGTCTACACAGTAGTGTTCACAGGGTGAAGAGGAAAGAGAAGGGAGTAAAAGGGATCCTAGGGTAGGGACAAGGGTAGTGGTACATGCCAACCAGAGTCTTCAGTGAATCCAACTCATGTGCACAGATCAGAAGCAGCTTAGAATGATGATAATAGATCATGCATTTTAGGTTATTGGAGAGCAAATACTGAAAGGACATTCCTGTAGAGTTAGGGTGAACCAAACAATGAGGCTTTAGGTACAGCAATGAAAGGAAAGAGAACTTTCACAAACTAGCCTCTGGGTTTATATAAGTGATATGTGAAACCACAAAGGGAAGGATCAGTGTGGGAGGCAAAGGGAGTGGGGAGTGGACTCTGTCAGACTACTAAAAATACAATGGAAATTGCACGGGTGGCTTGGGGAGGGGGGTCAGTGGAATCCAGGGCAAAATGGTGCTTCTAAACTCAGTGGGATGTGAATCCACGAACATCTCGGGGGTGGTAAAGGTCATAAACAGAAAACCTGCTGCACCTCCTGGATTTTCATAGATTTCAATGATTTGGTTCCAATCCAGAAACTATCTGGAGACAATAAAAAGGCTGCTGAATGGGAACTGAGAAACACAGCTAAACTCTCAGCGAGCTACTTTGATGGTACCAGAGGTTCTCACACACAGTGACAGCTAGCAGCGTCCAAAGTGCTGACATGACGACTTAGAGATGTGATAAAGAGAAACACCGTCGGCATTTTCTACCCCTGGGCAGAACCAGCCGGTCTTGTCTTATGATCTTGTAGCACTTTGTTCCTCTCCCTGGTACCAGACAGCTGCATAAATTAAATGCAGTGAGGGGCGGAGTCAAGATGGCTTACTAGGAGGATGTGGAATTTGCGTCTCCTCACAACCAGGGCACCTACCAGGCACCGGTGAGGGACCACGGACACCTAAGGGGACAGGAGGAACCCCCAGCAACTGGATAGGACATGGGGAGTGGGGGGAGTGAAGGAAGATGAGAAGTGGAGGCGCCCCTGAGGGGTGGCTGGGGGAGGGGAAGGGATCCCATGCCGGAAGTGGGAAATTGGGGAACCATTGGGAGGGCACAGGATCGAAAGGGAGCGTGGCCAGGTTTCCCCTGCCCACTTGGGCCCCCAGGAACCTGCTGAGATCCCGGGCCTGATGCTCTGCCCACCTAGGCCCCCTCCAGCCACACCGGTCCTGAGGGAGTGGGAGGGAGAGAAGGGGGAGCAAAAGTAAAGGCCACACCTTTGGGACCCGCACCCCTGAGGGGTGGCTGGCGGAGGGGAGGAGTTCCTACACCCAGTGGGACCCACCCACGGTTAGGGGTCCAGCGGGGAGGGGGGAGGCCCTGGGGGAGACAGTGGGGGAGGGGCACGAAGGAACGGAAGGGAACAGGACCAGGGCTTTCCCTGTCCACTTAGGCACCAGAGAGCCTGTTGGGCTCCCAGGCCTAATCCTCTGCCCTCGGAGCCTCCCTGCTGCCCTGCAGAGCCCAAGCCCCCCCCCACACCCCCACCCAGGGCCCTACCTCTACCCTCAGAGACCCTCTCTGAGACCCCCTCCAACACAGTGGGCCTAACCCCTACCACACACACTCACTGAGGGCCTTGCCTCCAAACTCCACACTCCAGAGGCCCTCCTTACCACGTGCTGCCTCACCCCTTCTGTGCAGGTCCTAAGCAGAGGCCCCGATCCTCGCTCAAACATCACCCCCCACCTGCCTAGGTCCTGCTCCACCCTAAATCCCGCCCCTGCCTAAGTTCCACCCCGTCTAAACTGCCCCCACAGCCAAGGGTTTTTTTTTTTTTTTCTCTTTTAGATTGGCATTCTGTTTTACTTTGTTGATTCATTATTGTTGATTCTCTTATATTTCTTTTTTCTACTAAATCTTTTATTTTTCTAATTTTATTTTATTCTTTATACTTTGTTATTGTTCTCACGTTTTGGCTTGTTCCCCATCCCCCCCTTTTTTTCCCTTTTTCTTGTTGTGGTTTTATTTTACCTTGCGGCAGTTGTTACAATTATAGTTTTATTTTTCCTAATACATTTTTTATCTTTCTAATTTTATTTGGTTTTTTATTCTTTGATATTATACTGCTCCTTTTCTTCTTTCTTTCTTCCATTTTTTTTTTTTTTTTTTTTAACTACACCACAAAGCTTGTGGGATCTTGGTTCCCAGGCCAGAGGTAGGGCCTGAGCTCCTGTGGTGGGAGCTCTGAGTCCAAACCGCTGGACTAACAGAGAACCTCAATTCAAGGAATATCAGTTGGAGTGAGGCCTCCCAGAGGTCCTCATCTCAGCACCAAGACCCAGCTCTATCCAACTGCCTGGAAATTCCAGTGCTGGGTGTCTCAGGCCAAACAACCACTAAGGCAGGAATACAGCACCACCCATCAAAAACAAAAAGGACAAAAAAATATATTACAGACAAAGGAGCAAGGTAAAAACCTACAAGACCAAATAAATGAAGATGAAATAGGCAACCTACCTAAAAAATAATTCAGAGTAATGATAGTAAAGATGATCCAAAATCTCGGAAACAGAATGGAGAAAATACAAGAAACATTTAACAAGGATCTAGAAGAACTAAAGAGCAAACAAACAGGGATGAACAACACAATAAGTGAAATTAAAAATACTCTAGAAGGAATCAATAGTAGAATAACTGAGGCAGAAGAATGGATAAGTGACCTGGAAGATAAAATGGTGGAAATAACTGCCAGGGAGCAGAATAAAGAAAAAAGAATGAAAAGAATTGAGGACAGTCTCAGAGACCTCTGGGGCAACATTAAATGCACCAACATTCAAATAATAGGGGTCCCAGAAGAAGAAGAGAAAAAGAAAGGGTCTGAGAAAATATTCGAAAAGATTATAGTTGAAAAGTTCCCTAACATGGGAAAGGAAATAGTCAAGTCCAGGAAGCACAGAGAGTACCATACAGTATAAACCCAAAGAGAAACATGCCAAGACACATATGAATCAAAGTATCAAAAGTTAAATACAAAGAAGAAATATTAAAGCAGCAAGGGAAAAACAACAAATAACATACAAGAGAATCCCTATGAGGTTAACAGCTGATCTTTCAACAGAAACTGTGCAAGCGAGAAGTGAGTGGCAGGACATATTTAAAGTGATGAAAGGGAAAAATCTACAACCAAGTGTGCTTTATCCAGCAAGGACCTCATTCAGATTCAATGGAGAAGGCCATATATGACAAACCCACCGCCAACCTCATTCTCAATGGTGAAAAACTGAAACCATTTCCTCTAAGATCAGGAAGAAGACAAGGTTGCCCACTCTCACCACTATTATTCAACATAGTTTTGGAAGTTTTAGCCACAGCAATCAGAGAAGAAAAAGAAATAAAAGGAGTCCAAATTGGAAAAGAAGTAGTAAATCTGTCACTGTTTGAAGATGACATGATACTATACATAGAGAATCTTAAAGATGCTACCAGAAAATTACTAGAGATAATCAATTAATTTGGTAGAGCAGCAGGATACAAAATTAATGCACAGAAATCTCTTGCATTCCTGTACACTATTGGTGAAAAATCTGAAAGAGAAATTAAGGAAACACTTTACCATTGCAACAAAAAGAATAAAATAACTATGAATAAATCTATCTAAGGGGCAAAAGACCTGTATGCAGAAAACTATAAGACACTGATAAAAGAAATTAAAGATGGTACAAACAGAAAGATATACTATGTTCTTGGATTGGAGGAATCAATATTGTGAAAATGACTATACTCCCCAAAGCAATCTACAGATTCAATGCATTCCCTATCAAACTACCAAAGGCATTTTTCACAGAACTAGTACAAAAAAATTCACAATTTGTATGGAAACACAAAAGACCCCAAATAGCCAAAGCAATCTTGAGAAGGAAAAATGGAGCTGGAGGAATCCGGCTCCCTGACTTCACACTATAGTACAAAGCTACAGTAATCAAGACAGTATGGTACTGGCAGAAAAACCGAAATATAGATCAATGGAACAGGATAGAAAGCCCAGAGATAAACTCACGCACATATGGTCACCTTATCTTTTAAAGGAGGCAAGAGTATACAATGGAGAAAAGACAGCCTCTGCAATAAGTGGTGCTGGGAAAACTGGACTGCTACATGTAAAAGGATGAAATTAGAACACTTCCTAATACCATACACAAAAATAAACTCAAAATGGATTAAAGACCTAAATGTAAGGCCAGACACTATAAAACTCTTAGAGGAAAACAAAAGGAGAACACTGTATGATATGAATCACAGCAAGATCCTTTTTGACCCACCTCCTAGAGAAATAGAAATAGAAAAATAAATGGGACCTAATGAAACTTCAAAGCTTTTGCACAGCAAAGGAAACCATAAACAAGACAAAAAGACAACCCTCAGAATGGTAGAAAATATTTGCAAATGATGCAACTGAGAAAGGATTAATCTCCAAAATATACAAGCAGCAAATGCAGCTCAGTATCAAAAAAACAAACAACCCAATCTAAAAATGGGCAGAAGACCTAAATAGACATTTCTCCAAAGAAGATATACAGATTGCCAATAAGCACATGAAAGGATGCTCAATGTCACTAATCATTAGAGAAATGCAAATCAAAACTACAATGAGGTATCACCCCACACCAGTCAGATTGGCCATTATCAAAAAAGCTAGAAACAATAAATGCTGGAAAGGGTGTGGTGAAAAAGGAACCCTCCTACACTGTTGGTGGGAATGTAAATTGATACAACCACTATGGAGAACAGCATGGAGGTTCCTTAAGAGACTACAAATAGAACTACCATATGATCCAGCAGTCCCACTACTGGGCATATATCCTGAGAAAACCATAATTCAAAGAGTCATGTACCACAATATTCATTGCAGATCTATTTACAATAGCCAGGACATGGAAGCAATCTAAGTGTCCATCAACAGGTGAATGTATAAAGAAGATGTGCACTTATATACAATGGAATATTACTCAGCCATAAAAAGAAATGAAACTGAGTTATTTGTAGTGAGGTGGATGGACCTAGAATGTGTCTTACAGAGTGAAGTAAGTCAGAAAGAGAAAAACAAGCACCATATGCTAACACATATATATGGAATCTAAAAACAAGAAATGGTTCTGATGAACCTAGGGGCAAGGCAGGAATAAAGACACAGACACAGAGAATGGACTTGAGGACACGGAGGGGGAAGGATAAGTTGGGACGCAGTGAGAGAGTAGCATTGACACATATACACTACCAAATGTAAAATAGATAGCTAGTGGGAAGCAGCTGCATAGCACATGGCAATCAGCTTGGTGCTTTGTGACCACCTAGAGGAGTAGGATAAGGAGGGCGGGAGGGAGAAGCAAGAGGGAGGGGATATAGAGTATAAGTATACATATAGCTGATTCACTTTGTTATACATCAGAAAATATCACAACAATGTAAAGCAATTATATTCCGATAAAGATGTTAAAAAACAATACAATACATGGTTATTTAGAAAAAAACAAAGAGAAATTTGGGGAATGCAGAAAAAGTCTTGTGGTGGCTCTTATGTTTTATTCAGGCAACATATTAAGCTCTTCCTTTATGTCAGATACTGTACTGGGCAAAAAAGAAAAGGGCTCTACATTTTTAGGTAATCACCCTTCATATTATCAAAATAGGCATTCCATCAAATAGTTATAATTCTGTACTCAGAAAACTAAAACATATTGAATTATAAATTACCTCCATCCCTAGTTCACATGAGTGCACATCATCTTCGTGTTATGTTTTTTACTGGAAGAGACTATATTTGCAAATGTAAAAATATCAGTAAGAAAATTAATTTATCCAATACTGGTGAAGTTTTATCTTCTAGTATAGGCAATATCCCAAACTTCCTTTCATTTGTTATTTGTGGGATAAAGTTGTTGAAAGTCATCTTATCCATGAAGTTTTTTCACTCTGAGACTGATTTCTTTTTAAAATTTTCCTATTCATGTTATGTATCTCTACTTATAAATAACTTACCTCCACCAGGCCTATGTTTTTTAGTTCATTACATATAAGTGTAAATCTGCTGTCCATATTATACACTTGAATTTTCCAGAAACTTTCCTTTCCATTCTTAGGTCAAGTTGCTAATTCAGAAATATATACAATTAAAGGCACAAAGAATGAATATCATTTTAAAGAACACAAATAACAAATGTTGGAGAGGATGTAGAGCAAAGGGAACCCTCATACTCTGTTGGTGGGAATGTAAATTGGTGCCGCCACTGTGGAAAACTGTATGGAGATTACTCAAATAACTAAAAATAGAACAACCATATGACCCAGTGATTTCACTCCTGGGTATATATCCAAAAAAATCAAAAACACTAATTTGAAAAGGTACATGCACCCCAATGTTTATAGCAGCACTATTTATAATAACCAGGACATTGAAGCAACCTAAATGTACATCAACAGATGAATGGATAAAGAAGATGTGGTATATATATATACACACACACAACGTAACACTAAGTCATAAAAAAGGAGGAAATAATGCCATTTGAAGCAACATGGATAGGCCTGGAGGGCATTATACTAAGAGAAGTAGGTCAGACAGAGAAAGACAAATACTATATGATATCATTCATATGTGGAATCTAAAGTATACAACAAACTAGTGAATATAACAAAAGAAGCAGACTCACAGAGAACAATCTAGCGGTTCCCAGTAGGGAGCTGGGGGCTATATAGTTGTGGGGTGGTAGGAGGTACAAACTATTGGTTGTAAGATAGGCTACAGGGATGTATTGTACAACACGGGGAATATAGCCTGTATTCTGTAATAACTGTAAATGGAAAGTATCCTTTAAAAATCATATAAAAATGTTTTTAAAAAATAGAATTAAAAAGGGCAGAAGAAAGAACAAGGTAAGTTATATAATAATAACAATTTAGCATTTATATTCACTATGTAATATGCTAAAAAATTCACATGTATCATCATATCTAATATTTCCAACAACCTGTGAGTTCAATATTAATTTTCAGTTTTATATATAAGGAAATAGAAGTTTCAATAAGTGGTGAATTGAATTTAAGAACTTACTCACTATCTCATGAATAGTTACTTATTTTGCCAAGCTTAAAATTCTGTCATGTAAAATCGAGAGTATAAGAAAGGATTTTCAGTGCATTGAAGAACAGTATTTGGCATTCATGAAAAATTTTTTTAAAAGGTATGTAATGATTGGATCTCCAGCAGCAGCACAATTTAGGTCAATGAAGAGAAGTAGTTCGGCCTTCCAAACCAAATGTTCAATTGAAGCTAGTAAGAACTATTCATTTAAAAATAAAAGTATATTATCTTTCTGCTTCCAGGAATATGGAGCAGATGTACTGTTCCCTATTCCTCTTTCTAAATAGTTTTTAGTTTTAGCTCAACTAAAAGCTGTGGACATTATTTAAAAAAAATAAAAAATAAAAAAAGACGAAGAAAGGTGAAGAGAAGAAGTAAGACCAGCTACAAACTTCAGGACCCAAAGATCAACATGGAATTTCTCTTTGCCTCATATCACAGACTTGGAGTTTAAAAAGCTGGCAACCTGGGAACACCAATGGACACAGACAAACATGGCCCCAACAAATACCTGCTCTCTCTAGCCAGAAAGTTAGGGAAGAGATTTCAGACCACAAATGTTCAACTACAGCCAAAGAGCACAGAAAAATCTATGACTCCCCTACTCTAAGATTCCAGAACGTTTGCTTTGCCTTTGGGTAAAGCTACTTAGCAAACACACATGACCTAAGTCTGCCCCCATCCCCAGCTCTTAAAGACTCCCCAGTCCTTCCTTTCAGTGCAGTTGAGTTGAGACTGCATTGTAGTCTTTCTGCTCTACTGCAATAGCCATGTTGTGTTCCTTGCCCATTGCACTTTGGTGCAGTCTTTGCTTCAACACTGGCTAACCATGCTGTCTCATAACATACTAAAAATTGTTTAGGTTTAGAACAAAAAGCACACATTATACCAAGAACCAGGAAGATCTGAAGAGAATGGAAAAAGGCAATTAATAAATGCCAGGAGCAAGATGATAGAAATATTAGAATTATCAATACATATTTTTTAACATCTTTATTGGAGATAATTGCTTTACAATGTTGTGTTTGGAATATTACTCAGCCATAAAAAGAAATGAAATTGAATTATTTGTAGTGAGGTGGCTGGAGCTAGAGTCTGTCATACAGAGTGAAGTAAGTCAGAAAGAGAAAAACAAATATTGATATATATTTTAAAGTAACCATGAAAAACAGTTTCAGTGGACAATAAAGAACATACTTGAAGCAAAAAATAAATACAAATAGAAAGTTCCAGCAAATGAATAGAAATTATCAGCAAAGAAAGAAAATATATAAAGATAAATCTAAAGGAAACTTTAGAACTGAAAAATACAATGATCAAAATAAAAATTTAGTGGATAGTCTTAGCAGAATGGAGGTATAGTACTTGTACATATGTTAGAATCATTGTGTTATTGGTACTTATTTACTTTACCAAATGCGTAAAAGAGGAATACTATAACTGGCCTGTCAAAGTAATCGGAATTTATTGAAATGAAAATGAATTATTGGGGAAGTAGGCCCCTAAATGAATTTGCTCTATTTAATTGGATTGATGAAGATTTTTAATTTGCCAAAACTACTATTTTAAGTTTGTATAATTGTCAAAGTGCATTGGCATGTACTATGTTAAACATTTTATGTTTATCACTGTAATGTTTCACAAAGTATGGGACACATAGAGTTGTTGTTATAGGATATAACTAGATGGTCTGTGGTCTTAACATTAAATAACACTGAGTCACAGACAGAAAAAGGTGCTCCTTTCCATTTCTCTTTCTGGCCTTCTTATCTCATCAAAGAGAACATCTACCACAATTTCTTTATAATCTCTCCCTCTTTTATTTTTTATTTGTTTTTTTATTTTTTTAACATCTTCGTTGGGGTATAATTGCTTTACAATGGTGTGTTAGTTTCTGCTTTATAACAAAGTGAATCAGTTATACATATACATATGTTCCCATATCTCTTCCCTCTTGTGTAATCTCTCCCTCTTTTAACAAAACTAAAGACTCAGGCTCAGAGTCTTCAGCTGACATGGTATTTAGGTAGGATTTTGTAGCATTGCTTTATTTTCAAAGTGTTTGTTTTTTGATTGTCTGCTGTTTATGAAAAACATCCTTGTTTTCCATTGTAATGGTGATATAGTTTTCTTTTAGAAAATAACCTTTAATTTTTTAAAGATTCAGTTCAAAGAAAAGTAATAAGCAATAAGACTTCATATGAAATGAGAACACAGCAAAATTCATGATGGTGTTATGCTAATGCAGAATTTTAATTATTATGCATTAACTCACTGGGTTTCCCATTAACTCTGAGATT
The DNA here is from genome assembly GCF_003031525.2 of Neophocaena asiaeorientalis asiaeorientalis. Taxonomy (NCBI): domain Eukaryota; kingdom Metazoa; phylum Chordata; class Mammalia; order Artiodactyla; family Phocoenidae; genus Neophocaena; species Neophocaena asiaeorientalis. Next base: position 240,344 of record NW_020172476.1, read on the forward strand.
TATGTCTCAGTTTCACAAGTGTGGGAACTGAAGCTAAGTGATTTATTCTAGGTTCTACAGAGAGTTATAGATAGCTCCTACATCTTATAGATTCAGCTTCTCAGCTAGTGCCCCTTCTTTTACAGTGCCTTCAGAAATGAAGATATCAGATTTCTCCTCCAAAGGAATTCTAGCCCAGGTTTTGTGGTTCATTTTCTCCGACACTGATAAAATGACTGTGGGAATTTTAAACCTGTAACAAATAGACTTCCAGATATTTCCTCAACAAAGATAGGTTTATTCAGGTTTAGTAGAGAATTGCAATCCAGGGTCTGCAACCGTGATGAGCTACATGCAAGTCCCAGAAAGGCAAGGGAAGGAGAATGCTTTTATAAAGAGGAAAAGGAAGTTGGAAGAGTTATAGTAAACAAAGAGTCCATGGCTTCTCATTGGCTGAGTCCTTTTGCAGAAAGGAGTCTTTCTTCTTCCTGTTGGGCTCTACTTTTTAACTCTATTTAATTGAGGTTTCTATTTATTAATTTTTTATGGAAACAAGTTCCCTCTAGTAAAAAAAAAAAATGCAAATTAGTAGTAATCACCAAACTGGGATTATAAAAAATGGAAATAAGATTATTTATAGTCCCTTTAAAGGACACCTCAGATGAACTTATTTTGTTGATTGTAGCAATGCAGATCACTCGCATGTCAGGCAGATAAGGGATCCTCATGATATTTCTTCTGATGTCATCCATTTGTGAAGATTATAACTCAGAAAATTTTTTTTAAATGAAGATGCTATTAAAGAGAAGCCCTAAATAAATCTAAAACTTTGCATTTAATGAATGACTCAATAAAGTTTACAAGATTGAAAAGCATTGGCTAGATGGGTTAGGAGAGAGAGCAAAGGAATATATTTGCATAAGTTTTGCTGTAGAATTGAATTAGATGTTACATCTTCTTGAAGTTCAGGGGAAAAAAATCACAGCTGTAGCTATGACTAGGGAATTGAAGTGGATAGCTTTTATTATTCAAAGAAGTAGATTGTGATATTAATCAAAAAAAAGCAAAGGGAATGCATTTCACTTATTTGATGAGCATATTTGGACAAATTTGCATGTACACAATGGAAACAGCCATATAAAAATTTTCAGTTCCCTTCCTCCTAGCTCTATTGATACATAAATCATTTTTGGTTAAAATATTCGTTTAAGGTATTAAAGTCTTTTAAGATTTTTTCTATGTAACTATAGAATTATATAAAAATACATTTTTAATGGATTGACTTTTACCAAAATTCCAAATCATATCTCCTGAGAGTAGTCTTTTGCATTCTTTTTTAGAAAGTCATAAAGGCAAAAAAAAAAGATAATTATTTTTTCATCAAAATTTGTTTAGACGCATCGCTTCAAAATGACTAAAAGCTCTGCTCACATGAGGAAAATAACTAACATATTGTCCCAATTAAGGACAAAGAAAGAAAGCAAATTAGTTATTAGATTTAAGTAACTAGAGTAAAAATTTCCTGAATTTAATCTTTTCACCTCTTGTGGTATACTTAGGATGCATGCTATACTATCAACTTCTGAATATATAGACTATAAAAGCTATGAGATATAGTTTGGGGTAAGTTTTGTAAATGAGTACTGGTAAAACCCATCTTCATGGTGGAGTAAATTCATTGGGAAGTGTAGTGGGTCTACTTTATTTAGAGGTCTGTAGTTACTACATTGCTACATAATGTGGTCAAATGCCATCTATATAATATATGTAAGACTCTAAGACATTAAAATCAAATTAATGTTGACCACTGGCACTTTGTAAATCTTAAGGCAATTCTCGTAGAACAGGTGTTTAGCAGACTAGCAAAGATGTGTGGACAATTGAAGTCTCTCCCAACGAATATCATGATATAGATGTGATCAGTCCAATTTTCAGAAGCATTCTCAGTTAAGGCAATTAAATGGAGAAAATTAATTGCCTCAGTTAAGGCAACTCAATGGAGTAAGTTTTGCTAAGAGTTCACTCCCCAAATAATGTTTCTACTACCTTAATTATGATATTTCTGAGGAACTCTGATCTGCTCTGTTATGTATCCTGTGTGCAAGCTTACTATTTTCTGATGTCAGGCAGTATTTCAGAGCACAGCAAGGATAGAATTAGAATAAGGATTTTCAGCACATAAAATCAATATTCTTATAATAACCAAGTTTGGGGCATATTAACCAATTTTGCCCCAAGACAAGTAGGTCAGAAAACTTACAAGTCACATGAAAATGACTAGTAGTCAGTTTGAATAATCAGACCAGAAGATCCAAATGAGCTGTCACCCACAGCTTTAATTCAAAATCCCTCTTATTATCACTATTTCAACAAATAATAATTTTAAGTTTTTGCATCAATCCCAGTAATAAGAATTGGGACACGAAAAGAGTCATTTTTCTAATGAAATGTTATGGGGAATCTCTGATATGATCTGTAATTGATTATAGGTGCCCACTTACGATTCAACAAGACAGACAGTGAGAGGTGAACTGCATAAAATCTAGCCCCATGCAGAAGGCTACAATTTTACATTTTAAGAGATTTCTAGTGAATTTTACCTAGAGTTAAGAAAAATGACTGGATTACCATAAAAATATGAAGTATTTTTCAGCTCTTTTATAAAATCCTCCTGAAGTGTTGGGAGCTTTAAAATAAAGGATCAAATTAGAAGAGAGTTGTCTTTGTTGCAGAAAAAAATGTTCAGAAACAGGTATGTAATAGACTATAAAACTTCATCTACAAAACATTTATTATATTGTCTACATTAAAAGATGTTAGATTAAACATTGATGTGGATAAGTTACCATGTGGAAAAACTTTGTAGTAATAACATTATCATTTGACATATTTGTATTTTACTTTGTGATTGTAACACCTACATGTCAGTATTGTGGCTTCGTTTATATTGACCAGCCCTAGCTAAAAAGAAGACAAAATTATTAAAGAAGAGAGCTAATTTTTCACTTTATTTAAGAGAGAAGTGGTACAACATTAACAGGAAGACAGAGGGAAAGTCATTTGTTGAAAACAATAGAGGTCTATGGGATAAAGGGTGGGAAACTGATACTTTTAAATTTATTTGAGATAGCTAAAGAGGCTATCAAACATTGTTTTTTTTTCTTTTTCTTTAGATTGGTTATGTGTTAAATACCTGTTTTGGGTAAAGATATCCTGACATTAATTGTATAAGTAATATAAAGACATATGTTGACAGTATAGTGTTGAACAATACAAGTTTGTAGCCATCTCCACATTCCCTAAATATCATTTCATGAGAAAAAGAACAGAATCCAAGAATTTTCAGCTAAGGTTTTGAACTTACCTTTTGCTGATAAGTAATTGACTCATCTACAAGTATTTGAAAAACAAAAAAAAAGAGGGAAATCAAATAGTAATAGCTTTTAATAATCAAGAAATTATATATGTAACTCATATTAAACTTGATTATTCAGAGATAAAGAGCATAGAAAAGGAGGACCCAGAGTTCACAGTTTCAGTTTTATGTTTTTGATCTTCTATTATGCTTGGCAATGTGTTCTTTGTGTTCGTCAAGAATCTCATCCCCTGCAGTACTGTGCTGTTATGCTTGAAGAGGCCTAAGTAAGCTCTTTAAGAATATGTAGTACTGTTTTCAGTGTGCCAAATTTATTTTTGGAAAGGTCACAAATCAGAAAAATTGACAAAATGTAAAAGTAGATTTTCCATTATCTTTTGTATAAGATAAGGGTATAAACTAGAATTGTTTAGTATGTGTATAATATAAGCATAATATCACTATTCTCTTATTTTTGTGTAGCTATTACTTGAGCATTGTCAATACCATTTCACCTGTCCACGGCCTGTCTCCTTTTCTGTAGCCTGTGTCTCTTATAGACCTTCATACTTCCATGAATTTTATAGTTACCACTTTCTTTTTAAAAATATTGTGATTATACATGAGTCTTAAATAAGGTACTCTTCGTTTTTACAAAGATCTTTATGTAAATGGTATCTTTATATAAATGGTATCATGCTGTAGATTATATTCTGTGACTTTTTCTTCAATAGTATCTTTATAAGATTTCTGTTATTGTTTCTGGTTGTAATCCATTTTTCACTAGTATACAATATTCCATCAAACGATTTGGTTAATTTACTTTTAAATTTTGCTTACGGTGTTCAGGTTTGTTATTAAAATTATCTGCTTTAATAAACTGTGCTTCTAAAACCCATCTAGTGCATGTTTGTTGGTGTTCACATGCAAGAATTCCCACGATATATGTATAAGAGGAGATAGTGATGAATTATAGGATATATTGTTGCTCAGTTTAACAAGATGATGTCATATTGTTTTCCATAGTATTCTTCCAATTTACCTATCATCCACGTTATGTAAGAGTTCCCATTGATTTACAATATTCTCCCTAATTGGAATTTCATTTCCTCACTGGTGACCTTCAAGTTGGTATAAAATGGTGGTTATTACGGTCTTAATTTGTATTTCCTTTATAACAAATGAGGTTGAAATCTTTTCACTAGTTAGTTCATTATTCATGCTTCTTTTTTTATAAAATTTCCATCCAGGTCTTTTATCGATTTTTCTGTTAAGTGCTTTGTCATTTTCTTGGTGATTTATAGATATCCTTTATGTGTTTAGTATGTTACATTTTTTGTTAGTTATGTAGTGTTACAAATATCTTTCCCCACATTTTATCCAATCTTTTCACTTCCTTTATGGTTGCAGTGCGATAAAAAGGTTAATTTTTATTAAATTGGATTTACCAATCTTTTTGTTTGTGGTTAGCTTTTATTGTCTATTCTTATAAATGAATTTGTTACTAAATATGATAAAATTGTACCTTTATAATTTCTTCTAAATGGTAAATTATTACTTTTACGTTTGTCTTTAGTCTGTTTTACTTTTTTCTTGAAAGTTGTCAGGTAGGAACACAAAATCCTATTTTTCCTATAGAAATAAATAATTTTCTCATCTTCATTAATTGAACATTTACTCCTTGATCCAGTAATCTGCAAAGTCACCTGTATTAAATACTAGGTTTCCATATATAACTGCATCTTTCTCTGCATCCTCTCATCCGCTTCCTTCATTACTTCGTGTGTATCAGTACTACACTTGTTAATATTCCTGTTTTATATAAAGGTGAAGTAACTATTTTTTTTCTTTTATTGATTGTATTTGGCTGAGTTTTTTTAATTAAATATATTTCTCATCAGATAATAAGTATTCAGAAATTCAACAAATATAATTTTATATAAATATCAAATATAAGTGTATTCATAAATATCACAGGGGATATGGTCAACTCATTACTACCAATGTGAAGAAATAAACCATAATCCGTACTGGATTTGCTAATCTTTAAACAGGGTCTTGTGACCCTCCAGTTTTATTTTCCCACACTCCAACACAAAAGCAACCATTATCTTAACAACATAAATTAATCCACTTGATTTTGAAATCCAAGTATGTTGGGTAACATATTTATTATTGTGTACGGATTTCTTCCTCAAAATTATGTTTGTGAGACTTATCCATGTTGTGTGTAGGAGCAGGCTATTCCTAATTATGACTATATAGTATTTAATTTAAGTAGAAGAGCATATTTATACATTCTACTGTTCATAGACATTTTGGCTGTATTGAGTTTGGGGCTATTGCATATAGCACTGCCATGAGCATTTTTAAACATGCCTTTTGGTGCATGTATGCATGCATTTCTGTTGGGTGCATCCTTATTGCTTTAGTGATATTTTGAGTTCATTAGTTTTTTTTTTTCCAAGTATAGGACTGCTGACAACAATTTTTTTCACTTTTTGTCAGCCTAGGTATATCATCATTTTGCCATAATTTTGAGGGATATTTTCATTGTATATAGAATTCTAAGTTGTGAGTTGTTTTCTTTCAGATTTTCTAAGATTTTATCTCTATATTCTGATTTCCATTATTTCCATTGTTGTAAGTCTTATTGTTGATCCTTTAAAGTAATGTGTCTTTTTCTCTGAATACTTTTAAGAAATTCTTTTTGTCTTTGATTTTCAGCAGATTCGCCATGATGAGTCTAGGTGTGATTTTCTTTGTATATATTCTGTTTGGCATCCATAGTGGTTTTAAATCTGTTGCATGATATTTCACCAGTATTGAAAAATTCTTTATTATTTTATCTTCAAATATTTTCCAGCCTCATTCTCTTTCTCCTCATCTTCTTGGATCTAGCTGCATTTATGTTAATATATTTTTTATGTTCCATATGTCTCTTGCTTCTTTTATATTTTAATCTTTTATTTTTTTCCTTTCAAGCTTCAGATTATTTTCTATTGTCCTGTCTTCCAGGATATGTATCTTGTACCTTGCTATATTTTACCTGACATTAAATCCTTTTGAGTTTTTAGTTTCAGTGATTGTGTTTTTAGTATGGAATTCCCATTTGCTTCTTTTTTTTGCAAATCTCTGCTTAGATTCTCAGAGATTTTAATATTTTCACAATTTATTCTATTGCTTTTTTTTTCCTTTGTAAATTGTTCCTGCATCTTGGTATGCTTGATTGACAAGTGTTAATTGAATAGTGGACATTGCCTATGAAAATTGAAGGGAACATCTAAGGCCCCAAATGGATTTCTGTTTGTCCTGGTAGAATTTACTTTTGGATTTGGCAGACAAATTATGGCAGTTCCCTCACTTCAATCTGAGTTTGATCTGATTCCAAACTGGTTTTTAGGCTGAGTGTTAGCATTTATGCATATGTTGCTTGCTTTCAAGAGTCCTAAAGGAAAGCTTGAAATGTTTACTAGGCCTCCTGAATTATAGTTTTTTATTCATGCAGCATTAACAGAAGGTTGGAAGCCCTGTCAGTTTCTCAAATTTGTAGCCTACTCAGCTTCTAACCTCTCACCTGCTGTTTAAAGATTAGCACATAGGAAGAGAAAAGCTATCCAGAACATACAGAGATCAGCTCAATATGTATTCCCTCTCCCCAGGATGTTTACCTCTCAGGTCCTTGCTATCTTAGTTCTCTGATGCTACAAAGTACTCATTATTTCAATTTCTCTAATTTTTCTAATGGTCCTCAGTGGGGAGATTCATCATAAATAAGCTATCCAACTTTATCAAGAAGTGGAAGATTTGACTCCAATATAAATTTGAGAATCAACTTTTAAAGTCATAAAGTCCTGAAGAATATTATTTGGAATTGCATTAAAACTATAAATCAGTAAATAATAACAGTGTTATAACTTGTAATCTTTATATTCATCAACATGATCTGACTCCTCAATTATTGGTCTCTTACCATTTACTAATAATGTTTTATAGTTTTCCACGTAGAAGTCTTAGAGATTGTTTTTTTATTATTTAATCCAATGCACTCTATATTCTCAGACACTATTTAAATTATGACTTCTTTTAAATGACATTTTCTAGTTGTTTGATGCAGCTAACTTATCCTCACTGATCTTAGACCAGCCACCTTATGAAACTTTTTTATCTTTTAAAAATTTGTAATGTAGATTATTTTGTCTATATGTGTATAAAAATATTATCTCTAAATAATTAGATTAATTTTAATATATTGGTGCTATAATTTTTACATGCTTTAATTACAGTGACACATCCATAATTATGAATTATGTATCATAATATGCTTATAATATTACGTTTGTCCATTATCCCAACTTATAAAAAAATATTTTTCAGTCTCTTACTGAATCCATTAGTGTCTTCAACATTACATCAGCTACTTTTTGAATAATAAAAGTATTGTAAAGTACATCCTGTGGTCCTCCATTGGAGATGTTTGATATACAGCAGTTTTTAAATTCATGCATGATGCTATCACTTGAAAATTTATCCAAAGTGCCTTAAGTACCATTTACATGTCTTAAAACAATTATCTTGAATAGCCTTGTATACATATTCATTATTTCATGTTGTTAACAGCTTGAATTAGGATGGTGCATTTGTTGTAAAGTTGATGAGCCAAAATTGATACATTGTTATTAACTAAAGTCCATAGTTTACATTTGGGTTCACTCTTTGTGTTGTATTGGATTGTCCAAAAAGTTGAACACAAATATATAATAATCATCACAGTATCATATAGGATAGTTTCACTGCCTTACAAAGCCCCTGTGCTCTATCCTTCCCTCCCTCTTCCTGAATCCTTGGCAACCACTGATCTTTTAATTGTAACCATAGTTTTGCCTTTTCTAGAAAGTAATATAGTGGGAATCATATGGCATATAACCTTTTCAAATTTAGCTTCTTTCTCTTATCAGCCAGCATGCATTTAAGTTTCTACTGTGGCTTTCATCCTACCATGTCACTTTTTTATTGCTGAATAATATTTTATTGGAGGGAGGTACCACAGTTTATCCGTTCACTTACTGATGGACATCTTGGTTGCTTCCGTGTTTTGGCAACTATAAATAAAGCTGCTAAAAACATTAGTAAGTACGTTTCTGAGTGTATGTTAGTTTTCAACTAATTTGGGTAAGTTAGAAGAAATGTGATTGCTGGATCATTTGGTAAGAGTATGTTTAGTTTTGTAAGAAAGTGTCAAACTGTCTTCCAAAGGGGCTGTACCATTTTGCATTTGCACCAGCAATGACTGAGAATTCCTGTAGCTCCACATGCTCACCGGCATTTGGTATTTACAGTGTTCTGGATTTTAGCTATCTAACAGGTCTATAATGGTACCTTGTTTTAATTTGCAGTTCCCTAATTTTATATTATGTTGAGATTTTTTTCATATGCATATTTGCAATCTGCATGTTTTCTTAGATGAGATATCTGTTCAGATCTTTGGTCTGTGGGGCCTTTAGGGACTTTCCACCCCCTCACTTGTTCCCGTAAACCAACCTCTTGCGCCACTCCTTCTCCCTATCGAAACCAATTCTTCTCCCTATCGAAACCAATTCTTGGAGTTTTTCAGTTGACGGGGACTTTCCAGCCAGCGGGTAATTTGCCAGTTGCCCGTAACAGGTATACGCCCTAACCGCCACAATGAACAAACAACTGTAACGGCCAGAACGTGGGGCAAAAGTTCCTAAGCCAATGAATTCAAAAGTCACCACATTTACCCAATCATTGTGAGAATATACCCGCCCTATGAGTAAATAAACCTATAAAAAGTATGTGATTCCGCTTTTAGGGGTTCCCCATCGGCCTCCTGCGTGAGGTTCAGGGAACCCCGGTGCATCGGCTCCTAATAAACCTCTTGCATGTTGCAACGGCTCTGGACTCTTGGCGGTTCTTGGGCGAGTTGGAATCCCTCGCAGACCGTTTGGGTCTAACAGTCAATTTTAAATTTTTAATAGTTTGTTTTTTTATTGTTGGGTTTTAAGAGTTCTTTTACGAGTTCTATATTTTTGGTAATAGTTTTTTTTCAGACATATGTTTTGCTAATATTTTCTTCCAGTCTGTGGCTTGTACTTTAATTCTCATAAAATGTTGTGATCTTTTAATGTCATATATGAACTTTATCATTGTTATCATTTTATACCAGTCATTATTTTTTTCTATATTTACCTTTTTATTCACTATTTCTCGTTTCCCTTCAGACTGTCCTTCTGGAACTTTTTCCCCTTTTTTCATGAAATGAATTCTTTAGAATCTATTGTCATAGAATCTACTTGTGATAAGCTGTCTTAATTTTGCTTATCTGAAAGTGATTTTTCTTTTACCAATATTCTCTTTTTCAAACACATTAATACACATTTAAACACATTAATTGGAAAAAATTACTTTGAATTTCTCTCTGCCCAGGATTCTAAATGCAGCTGTTTCTGGAGGTTAATGGCATTTCCTTTTTCTGTCTCTAAATTTCATGTGAGTTCTTCTCACTGATAAAAGTCTAATCCAGAAGCATCTAGGGAAGGTAACTCTTCACAGTGTAGTTCTTTTGTTTCTCCCGTGCTGTGCGAAGGCGATTTTGGAAGCAAATGATAAAGCAACATGTAAACCAGTACACATTGTAACGTTAAGTCTCACTGCATAGGTGACATTTGAGCAAAGCCTTGAATGATTTAAATAATTAAATCATTAAATTGTATTGAGAAAGAGCTTTCTGAACATAGTGCCAGGGCTGGAGATGGGAGCAGTCTTTGTGGCAGGAACAGAGTAAGCAAGGGGGAAAGGAGTAGCAAACTTGTTCAAAGAGATGATGGGGATCAGAGCATGCAGACCCTTCTGTGCTTTATTTTACCTTTTACTCTTAGTAAGATGGGAAGCTATTGAAAGGCTTTGAGTAGAGGAGAGACACTATTGAAATAATAATTTTTCCCTTCATTTGTAAGCAAAGAATACTTTATCTTCACATATGATTAAAGAATAAGTTGTCAAAAACAAGTTTAAATCTCAAAGCAGGTATTAAAGTTTTTGGTAAACAAAAAGTACAGTGTTTATTGTATTAAAGTATATTCTTGGATTCTTTTTCTCCTCAGTAAATGATTTATAAGCTCATGTGTGGCATCAACCCTGTCTTACTGACTTGCTATATAAAAAGTGATAATACAGGTATCCCCCACTTTTTGAAAGTTAGCTTATGCCACTTCAATTTTATGAAAGACTTAAATTAGTACCTGTTTTTGCTAACTGGAAGAAATTGTAAGAGGATTTTAATTTTCAAGAAAAAAAGTCAGAAAGAGAAAATTGCCTTCAGTGTCTGTTCTACAGCGATCTGGTATAGAGGCAGTGCGCACCCCAAGCCTGAGTGTGGCACCACCAAGCCCCTTCCCCAGGACCTACACTCAGCATCTCAGCACCAAGCCACCATAGCTTTGAACTCTGTGAGCATCTGTGCTTTATCTTGATTTATTTTGTGCATCCCTTAGCAAGATGTGTTCTAAGGTAATTGCTTCTTCCCTTTATGCCGTTTCGGCTCACTGAAGGTCTCATAGGAATGCTCGACTTTTGGATAGAAGGGTAATGTAATGTAATTACATTGGTAATGGTAATAAATGATAATAATGTAATGTAATGGTAATAAAAATGATGATGTGATGATGATGATGATGGTGATGATAGTAGTAATAACCATGAATCACTACTACCACATACTGGTTACTGATTTCCTATGTTATGTATATATCAATATCTATATCTAAATCTATCTCTGTCTCTACATTGAGTTCAACTGGCTCATAATAAGGAATCAGTAACCAGTATGCCATAGTAAATAACAATCATATGTATGTGTATACACACACACATATATATATGTTTGTGTGTGTCATAAATCACAAACACACCCAATTTTAAGAATATAAGTCAATATGGCATATATACTATTTCTACTTTCATAAGTGAAGCGATAAAATAACATATCCGATAGATGGTGGACTTACAAGACAACCTGCATTCTGCCTCCTGAGTTACATGTGATTACAATAAATTTTCCTCATTTACCTCCTTCAACAGGCTCCACATCTTACATTTCCCCCTGAGATTACAACTCCACATTATGTAGGCCAGATAAAAGATTCTTTCTGGAAACACTAGAAATCTCATCAGCATATTTACATACTCATACCAGAGGATATGCTTCTTTGCCTAAAAGTTTAAAAATAATAATATATACCACTTGGCTAATGAAGATACAGTCCAAAAGCTTTGCATTTCTGTAGAGTAAGTTTTCATTTTAATAGCATTCTGCTTATTAAATAAGCACTTTTCTGTACCTTTCATCTAAACATAAATTATCATAAGTTCAAAATTATTATTTTAAAGAAAATAGTATTTAGTAACTCTTTTCATCATTTTGAGCCAGTGTTAAATCTGGTGGCTAAAAAATTCTTCTGCATAGAAAATTGATTGTGGCTAGATAAAATTTTCTAATTCTTGTGCTTCCATAAGAAGAAATTGCTTGTGTGTAATTTTGACGAATATTATAACAATTTTACAATTTTATATAATTAGGTATTAAGCTAAAAAATGAGAAGAGTGACTAGAAGATATATGTTTCTTTACATTTAAATATTGGATAGCACATATTTATTAACTAGTAATACCTGCCCCATTACTTAATCTCTACTTAATCACTCATGATTAACGTAAACTACTTGTTCAGTATAGGTCATACTTTCTGATTTGTTGGTAGAGATAGACTATAGTGAGAGAAAGACTATTTTGGCAACTGATTATGACTACGTGATAACCACTTGCTTGTGATGTTAAATCAATTAGAAACAGATTAAAAAGGAGCTGGATACCATTAGTGGGTTTAGAGGAAAACGCATTTACAATTTTTATTTTGTCTTCTGTTTTAGCCCCATTGTGTTTGGTTGTGAAAGACAGACAGCCAAAGTGAAATAACTTAAGAACAAATAATCAACTTATTATTCTGGAAATAACTGTAGAAACAGGGGACTTCAAGAAGAGAAACTGGAATTCTAGCCTAGCACAACTTTCTTTGGGTACAAAGAGATAAAGTATTAAGATTTCTTTTTCTTTTTTGGCTGCACCACGTGGCTCGCAGTATCTTAGTTCCCCAACCAGGGCTAGAACCTGGGTCCACAGCAGTGAAATCATCTAGTCCTAACCACTGGACTGCCAGGAAGTTCCCCTAAGATTGTTAATTGTTAGTTACATGCCACGGATTAGACTCACCAGGATCACTGGAGTAAAGTAGACAAGTAACTAATAATTTGAACAGGAACATAACATACAACCTAGCAGCTTAGCTGTCATGTGCATTTTCATACAATACAGATATTCGAGAAGGATACCATTTGGTCTGAGGTAAATTTGAATTAAATTTTTAATCATGAGCATGACTATTACCATGAAAGCAAACATTTGAATTAAAAAAAAAACCTGATCAGCATGAGAATTTGCACAAGTGCCGTATATGTTAGTAAAAGAAAGAGAAGTCACGCAACTTAAATGCTACAATAAGAATTTTCCTCTGAAGGAACTGAAAACACTGAGTCCAAAAGACATCACACCTCCATGTTCATGGCAACATTATTTACAATAGCCAAGATATGGAAGCAAACGAAGAGTCCATTGATAGATGAACGGATAACGAAGTGTATACATAATGAAATATTATTCAGCCATAAAAAGGGAATCCTGCCATTTGCAGCAATATGGGTGAAGCTTGAGGGCATTACGCTAAATGAAATAAATCATAAAAGGACAGATATTGTATGGTCTCACTTATGTGTGGAATCTAAAGCAAAACAACCCCCCCCCCCGCAAACTCATAGAAAAAGAGATCAGATTTGTGGTTATGAGGGGTGGGGTATGTGGGGGGATTGGCTGAAGGTGATCAAAAGGAACAAACTTTCACTTATAAGATAAATGAATGTTGGAGATATAATGTACAACACGACTGTAATTAACACTGTTATATAGTGTACTTGAAAGTTGCTAAAAAGGTAAATCCTAAAAGTTCTCATCACAAGGAAAAAAACTTTTTTTCTGTTTGTTTTTTTTTTGTATCTATATGAGGTTATGAATGTAACTAAATTTACTGTGTTAATCAATTCACAATATATGTTAAGTCAAGTCATTATGCTTTATACCTTAAACATGTATGGTGCGGTCTGTCAGTTATATCTCAATAAAACTGGAAAAGAATAAATTACAATAATAATTAAAAATTTTTCATCAGATTATTGCATATTACAAGGTAGAGTTACTACAGCCCAGCTTCATTCTGAAGATATTTGTAGATTGCTTAAAACCAAAAGATTTTGAATAAGGTTAAATAAAAAAGTAAAATTTTGTTTCACCAACATGCACCATCACTAATATTGTTTACATCTTCTTTCTGAAAGGAGAAAAGCAGAGGAATTGAAGTGATTCTTGTTCTCTCTCAACCAACCAGTGATTTAATTGGATGGCCAAACCTGGGAGCAGCCAGGCCTTCCTCTGTAGGTCGTAAACTATCAATACAAAAGGAAATTAGAAAATAAAATAAAATAAGTATACTAAACTAGTAACAAAAAAAATCTGCCTCAAATATTAAATATATTAAAATGCTGCTCAAAACACTTGGCAGGATACGTTTTAGTTCTTATGTTTATTGATGATTGTGTGGATCTGTATATACAACAATCAGAAAAGTTTACATTGATTCACTATAACTCTTCTAGGTGATCATCAGTTAGAATGAATCATTTAAACATATTTAGAACTGAGCAGTGTTTTCAGGAATGTAGGTTACAAATAAATATATGCTGAATGAACAAATTTAAAATATAAATGTTTGACTATAAATGCTGATACTTTGAACAATTTTACAAACATTTTAAAGCACCACATTTAATAAGATTGATGTGGCTTTCATATATTATATTTAAAATTTTGCAATTATGCAAATGTGATTTATTAATTCTTTGTTTATATTTAAAGGAATTGCAGTTCACAGAATAAAGGAGATTTTACTCAATGATATTTAACATCTCCTCTTTGGAAATGGTATGGGTTAGAAACATAAACGAAAGTAGAATTAGGGAAGTAACTTGTATAGGAATGGATCTTCTTATAGCCAAAGCATAAGGTGAATTTTAAGAACATTTAGGTATTTTTGAAATATATGTTCAACTTGCTAAGTTCCTGAACATACCAAATTACCAAAAAATCAATTTATCTACTGCCTCTGATATAATCTTTGTCTCTGAAATTCACAGTAGAAAAATATCAACCAGTGATGCATCCTGAATATTTCTTGTGAGCCCTGGACATTTCCTTATGGCTTTCAAGTCAATCACTGACCTGGCCTAACCTTCTTAGTCATTGAGCTCAAGAGATTATGACTCAAGGCAGCCTTGCCCATGCAGACATCAAGAAAGAAACCACTGAAGAAAATTGGAATTTAGTTACTTGATCTTCATGAAACTGAGGTCTAATCCTTTCCTTTGCCAGAGTCAATGGGCAGTTGTCTAAATTTCAACTTATTTTTAGAGTGATATATAGCAGAGATGTGAAATACCATGAAAATATTTCAAAAAAGAACAGTACAATTAAAACTTCAGATCCAAAAGTAAGATGCTTTTGTCAACTAGATAAAGGCAAAGAGGACACCAGTAGACTACAATAGTATCAAGTATTGGAAACTATTTTTCTGTGATGATGCCAATAAAATCAAACCAAAAACATGCATATAATAGTCATTTTCAAAATCTTTTTTTTTAATAAATTTATTTTATTTATTTTTGGCTGTGTTAGGTCTTTGTTGCTGCACGCGGGCTTTCTCTAGTTTGTGGCAAGTGGGGGCTACTCTTCGTTGCGGTGCATGTGCTTCTTATTGCAGTGGCTTCTCTTGTTGTGGAGCATGGGCTCTAGGTGCACGGGCTTCAGTAGTTGTGGCACAAGGGCTCAGTAGTTGTGGCTTGCAGGCTCTAGAGCGCAGGCTCAGTAGTTGTGGCTCACGGGCTCTAGAGCGGAGGCTCAGTAGTTGTGGCGCACAGGCTTAGTTGCTCTGTGGCATGTGGGATATTTCCGGACCAGAACTTGAACCCGTGTCCCCTGCATTGGCAGGCGGATTCTTAACCACTGTGCCACCAGGGAAGTCCCTCAAAATCTTAAGTACATAATGAAGTTAGAAATGACTTTGACTTCATACAGAACTTGAATAATACATTTAAACAGCACCAGAAATAATATAAGTATCTGATATAAAGATAATTGCCTTTGAGATTTGATGGGTTTTGATAATGAGAAAAATGTATTAGTTAATAACTTTGGGTCTTAATATACCAGGCTCTGTGAAGCATTATTTCATATAAACCTCAGGTAAACCCTACATGGCAGGTATTTTGCCATATGGTAGGTAATATTTTCATGCCCCATTTATAAATGAGTAAAATAAAGCTGAAAAACAATTTTAATATTGCTCAAATACTTAGAGTATGTCATGGAGGTAGACTGGAGCCAGATCTCACAGAAGGGCCTGAGGTCTTGACTATGACACTATAGTATAATGCCTCATATGTAAAGAGCTTATTATATTTGTTTTAACTATATTAACTTTAAAAATTATTTTTAATAAATTAATATTATTTTAATTTGATTTCTCTTACAATCAGTGTAAGAGAAGATATCAGTTTCCAGGGGGAAAAAAGAACTAATTGATAGGAGAGGAAGAGTACAAAGTAATATAGCCTCCTGTGGCAACTAATTATCTAATATTAAAATATTTAACATTACACTAATAAAATGTATACACAAGAAAATGAGTTAATTTAGAATTTTAAGACAAGTTTCTTAAAGACAAGTTTTCCTTATGTTATGTTGTATTGTCATATTTTTGATTAGTCAGTAATTCATGTTTTTATAGAAGTCCCAAACCTCTTAAGATTTTAATAAGTAAGCAAGTAAATAAATAGGTATTAAAAATATGAGCAAAGTTTGAAGTACCTTATTCCTAACTAACCATAAAAATAGGGTATAACTGCATTTCCACATTAGGTTCTAGAAATTTATGAACAAGTTTACTGGTTTTTGTTTTAACATTCTAAGACATGTTATTTGGAACAACAATAAAAGGTAATGTAAGATAATGTGAGTTAGAAAATATTCAGCAATGTAATTATAAATCAACAGAGATTTTAAAGAAATAAAAATCTAATAAAACAAATAGAAGACCAAAACTCCATTATAATAAAACTAATAATTATTCTGACTTTCACACAAAACAGAATATACATAACAAAGATCAAACTGCTAACAAAGGATCACAGTGAATATGAATGAAGATGAAAAGTGAAAAATACTAGAGAGAAGCTAATAGATGTGGAGGAAAAAGAAAACCTAATAAGTATTTTTAAAGATCAAAAAAATTTTTTAAAGAACAGAAAATAATATTCAAAAGCTAAAAGTATTAAAGATTCCTCTAATGGAAAAAGAACTGAATGAAGAGATCAAGAATATATCTTGTTCCAGGAATGATGTAGACAGAATTTGCTACACAGAAATATATATGGAACCATGTTCTTGAATTTATTGAACTTTATCTTCAATTATTCAAGTAATAATTCAAGTAATAATTCAAGTTACATTTAACTCAGAAAATACAGCATTTGTGACTCCGTCCTGGAGAGATGGAAACATTTCTTAAGGAAATTATGAAATTTAGGCAACTAAGTCAAGAAAAATATGAAATTTAGGCAACTAAGTCAAGAAAAATATTATCATTGTAATGGCAAGGTTGATTGAAACATTTAAATAACAAAATGTAGATTAAGCAACTGGACATTATGCCTCGAAACTGATAGTAATTATTATAAACATTGACAATGTAAGAATGTTAATAAAAGGACTTCCCTGGCAGTCCAGTGGTTAAGACTCCACGCTCCCAATGCAGGGGGCATGGGTTCAATCCCTGGTCAGGGAACTAAGATCCTGCATGCTGCAGGGCATGGCCAAAACAAAACAAAAAAAGAATATCAATAAAGAAAAAAAATTCTTCATAAGATAAGCTGCTGAGTCAGATGTTTTAATAATGTCTAAAGCTGAAAAAAAATGCCTATAATATATAAGCATAATTTTGTTTTTATTCAGAAAAAAAATTGATTATTAGGACACAAACATTTTGGACCATGGACACAATTCTTATCTATCAGGTAAAAATCATCTAGAAGGTAAAATGTCATTGAAATATTAAATTAAAATTTAGATGGATTTCCAAGAACTCTGAAAATTTTACAGATATAGTTAAAAAAGAAACATTGATTCCAGCATCTTAAAGTTTAAAATAATTTCTTTTCATAGCCTGAAAGAAATTCTTTATAAAATAGTTTTGTTGAAGAAAGAGTTAATTGAAGTTGAATGTTTTCAACTTCACAATTGTATGTTTTCAAATAAAAATAAGTGCATCACTCCGTACTTAAAAACTGAATGTACAGTAGAGTATGTTATAAAAGAGTACCTATCTATCCATCTTTCAGTTTCTATTTGTATCTCAATAGGTGAATTGAGCAATATCTACCCAAAGTTAAAGATGCTAGTTTTAATCAGGGAGAGTTACAGTCATTTTATTTTTTTCGATACCACTTAAATTATTATAATATGTATTGCATCTATCAGAATAATTTACCATTTTCCATATAAAATAAATAAAGTGGCATTGCTGGAGATTTTTAAAATAAGCTCATTACTATAAGCTTATTCACTATTAGTAATATCTAATAGTGAAAAGTGAGCTTTATGTGTTTCCAAAATACTGAGCCAATTATCCAAATATTTAATATCAGAATGCCCCCCAAAACAATGAAGTATATACGCTGAATGATTGCTTACAGACAGAATAATTTATATTGATTATCTTCAAGAATGATAAACTTGGGGTATGTATGTAAGGCAGGTGCTATAGACCATAACAAGTCTCATTATAGACAATGTAGTCAACTCATCCCTCTGTATGATGCTTGCTTGTGAAGCAAATCTGTTGCACTATTTAAAACTATGGACAGTCATTAACTGTGCTCTGATATAACTCTTTTTGCCAAAATGCCAAGTAGCTGTTTTATTTAAGCATAAATTGAATTTTATCCATTCTACACTCCACACTCTAAAGAGAAAGATTTTATCTTTCACTCCAAGATTTTATCATCCCTCATTATAAACATCAGTCCACCATTTGTATCTGTTGTGTGATCATTTATTCTATTAATGATCCTACACATTTCCATCAGAGGCAATTGGATGGATAACTACTCTTTAAACAAGGTCATTCTCCCATTACTGAGTGCCTTAGCCTAATTAATGATAATGGGAGGGAGGGCTGCTGGCCTGCATCAGCATGAAGTAGGCTTAGTGGGAAACATTCAGAGATCAACAAGAAAATTATAGCTTTCTGAAAGTTATTGTTAAAGAATTCATTCTCTCTAGGAAGCAAAAGTCAAAGCAATTAAATGGCCTATTTTTATTGGATATCAAAATATACATATTCACAAGATGGTACTACATTCAAAAGTTCAAAGTAAATAGTCTGGCTCTTTTATTTTTATTACTACCTCTGTGATAAAAGAAAAAGAGGAAATGGTTCCTTTCCTCCTTCCTCCAACCCTATTTATGTTTTTGCTTTTTAATTCAATGTCATATATATTTTGGGCTCTAAGATACTATTAAACTCCGGTGAGTTTTGTTTCTGGCCTGAGGCTCTTCTATGTAAGTGATGTTTTTATTTTTAAGTTTAGCTATGAATTGAGTGGACACAGATGGGGGTTAATTTATTGCAAGTCCTCATTGTGTGAAACTGAAAGCTTCTTTTTTTTTTTTTTTTTTTTTTTTTGGTAAACGGGCC